>NC_088876.1:23729790-23829962 GCF_032884065.1 Artemia franciscana | reverse complement strand
TAGAACCGTGACAAAGAGTCAGACTTTAGCGTAAAGAGCGGGGCGCTGAGGAGGGAATATCCCCTTTCATATACGGAACAATTACTGTTCGTTTTAAGTTTTAATGTCGCTTCTCACTTTCAGTTAAAACATTTTTGTATTTAATTTCTAATTTTTTTCTTTTAATATTGCTGGAAAATCCAGCCCATCCTTCATGGAAATTCTCTTCCCCTATGATAAATCCCTCCATGGAAAGATCCTTCCATGTAACCCTCTTCTATCGACCCGATCCCCACCAGGCGAAATCTCCCCTGAAAACGTCTGCATACTTCCCAATAACCGATACTATATGCAAACAATGGACTAAGTTCATACCTTGCAGCCCTTCCCCCGGGGACTGTGGGGAATCAAGTCGTCCTCAAAGACATAGTTAGTAGACTTTTCGACTAGGCTGAACAAAATGATCATCCCCAATTTTGATCCGGTGATAATGGGAAAAATGAACGTGGGAGGAGGCCTAGTTGCCCTCAGATATTTTGGTCAATTAAAAAAGGCACTAGAACTTTCAATTTCCGTTAGAATGAGCCCAATCACAAAATTTTAGGAACACTGGGTCGATATGATCACCCCTAGGAAAAAAAGAAAACAAAGAAAACAATTAAACACGCATCCGTGGTCTTTCTTCTGGCAAAAAAAAAAAATACAAAATTCCACATTTTTGCAGATAGGAGCTTGAAACCTCTACAGTAGGGTTTTCTTATACGCTGAATTTGGTGGCGTGATTTTCATTAAGATTTTTTTACTTTCAAAAATAAGACAAATTTTCTCAGGCTCGTGACTTTTGATGGGTAAAACTAAACTTGATGAAACTTAAATATTGAAAATCAGCATTAAAATGCCATTCCTTTGATGTATCTATTGGTACCAAAATTTCGTTTTTTAGAATTTTGGTTACTATTGAGCCGGGTGGCTCCTTACTGCAGTTCGTTATCACGAACTGTTTGATTTGGCGTCCTGTTTGAGGGATTTCAGGCTCAAATTCAAAATTCTCAATAATGTGTATTCATGTTTACAAATAATTGGTGTATTGCATCTACATATTAGTTATTAATACATTTTGATATCATATCACTTTTTGAAAATGTTTCTCACTAAACAGCTTCTTTAGAAGCGAGTTTTCAAACTTTCGGTTGAAATGGGCCGTAGCTTACTCTTTACTAAGTTGCAGATGTTGCCGCTAACATGAAATATAACAAGTGAAAAGGAACAAAAATAGTTCTTATGCTGTTAGATTCAATTAAGCTTATTTTTTCTTATAAATTTTCTTAGGAAGTTCATTGCCAACTCCCCTATCCTTGAGTATCTACACCCATGATTCCCAACGTGGGGTGCAGGCATCACTTGCACCAGCTGACTGAAAATATTTTTCATGTGAAATACGTCATATTCATATGCATTTAAAGAGCAACCAAGATACATGATAGTATTACAATAATGTCATCCATTGTATAAAACCTGTTTTATACAAACGACATCTTTCATTAGCATAAAATATGCCTAGAGGACAACCTGAAAAAAAATTAGTTAGTTAGTGGCCTATTAAACTTCATTCAGGTGAATACGCGTAAAATTTTGATTAAATAAAATTAAATATCACGAGGGGACTCTGAGATTTTAGAAATACTTATGTGGGGTACGGCCTGGATTCGGCTGGGAACCACTCATCTACACTCTAAAAAAATCAACATAATTTTTCTTTTCAGTTTTTGGTGATTAGTCAGAGTTACGACGAAGTTAAGCCACATGTTGTTCAACTTTTGAAAGAATTGGACGAAGTGAAGATGAAGGAATAAAAAAGCAAATACATTTAAAAGTTGGAAAGCAGACTTCAAATGCAATTTATGAGCAAGCAGTGGGTTGCCTCCTTAGTCATGTACAGTGTATCAGTATTTTATTAACTGTGTTGTATTTTTGTTTTCATAAGTAAAAAGTTAAAAAATAAGGTAAAAAGAGGTCAACTAAAAAGAGACAGTCTAATCTGTCTTTCTGAAAATACTTTTTCGTAGCCAATTCAATTAACTAATAGTTTGAAGGCTTAACCTTGAAGAATTTTAATAACATCCATGTTAATCCATAGCTCAGATTTATGGCAGTGTTTGTCTTTCACTACAGCAACCAGGAAAGTTTCACGTTTTAGAGTTCCACGTTTTAGAGTAAAAACGGTAGTTTATTTTCAATTTCAACTTCTAGGGTAAACTGCAAATTCTGGTCATAAGTATTAAGATGATCTAAGAAGCCCCGAAGTTCAACTTCCCCATAATTCCAAAGTGAAATTAAGTCATCCATATAGCGACCCCAATAGACGTGTTTTAAAAAATGGGAATTTAATGTCCAATTTTCAAGGATCTCGACATAAATATTTTCCCGTACCCCGGATAAAGGTGTTCCCATGGGTAACCCATTTTTTTGCTGATAAAAAGAATCACGAAACTGAAAAATACACAGAAAACTTAATACACATTTTAACTAGAATCATTAAAATTTCACAATCAATTCGATTAAGTGATAATACTATCTAATCTCCGCAAAGACAAAAGCAATTCCCTCGTTGTCATGGATACGACAGGCTATGACAGCAAAATTCTTTCACATTTGAATGACACAACTACATATTAAACAATAACACATGATCCCACTGATCAGTTTGTTAATAATAATATAAATGAATTAAAGTATCTAAAACAGAATGCAGACTAAAAAGACATTCCCGTAAAATCGAAGATCTGTCACAATTTGAGGCTACTGATAAGCCGTCAAAGATTATCTATCTTCCGTATATCCCAAAAATCAAAACAAAATTAACAAATGTTTGCACAAAAAATAATCTGTATGTAGATTTTACTAATAATTTTTAAATTATTAATTTCTTAAATTCCGGTAAAGATAAAACCCCAGTTACTCGCCAAAGAGGGGTCTATCAAATACCTTGCGACTGTGGAAATTATTATGTTGGTAGTATCCATCAGAGTTTAGAAAAACGGTTACAACAGCATAAAAAGACATAAACAAGGCATTAATTTCAAACCGTTCTAATAAGTCCTTTGATTCTGCTTTAGGTTGGCATATATTTAATAATCCCTCCCACATGATACTTTTTGAAAAATCTTCACTCATTAGTAATGATTTAGGGATAAAACAAGTGGTCCGGGAATCAATCGAAATTAGTCTCAAAATAAATAAAAATATTTCTCTGAATAGGGACTTGGGGGAGTACACTCTAAATTCTTTATACTCAAATTTAATTAAAAATGATCTAACAAAATATTTTACTAAACCAATTTATAATATTATTGAACCAGTTACAAAAAGACCATTGAGGCAGGCTGCCAAAAACGCAAGGTTAGCTTTGAAAACTTCCATTTAATCATTTTGTTCTGTTTTTGTTTGAATGAATTTACTATCTCACTTTATTCTTTTTATCTGTCCTGGTTGAACTTCGTTGAAGTAAGGATGCTAAACTGAATTCCAGGATTTTCATATTTTTTTAAGACATGTATGGCTGTGTAAGTTTCCACTTAATCAATCTAAAGAATCCGATTCCATTTTTAGTTAAGCAACCGGTAAGTTAAGCTTACCCTTGGTAAGCTTACCCTTGGTAAGTTAAGCAACCGTGCAAGTTACTTTTCTTACTTATTTTATTACAGAAGGATTTTTCTGATAAAGTACCAAGAAGAATGAAACTGAAATACAAATAAAATCAGTTTGGATTGGTTAAGTTGAAAAATAAACAACCGAATATATCTTAAAGAATTAAGGATAATTGGGAATTCAGTTTTCAATGAAAAAGAAGTCAATACGCAGTGTTTTTGGTAGAGACGTTGTATAATTCCAGTCAATAGGGGGGGGGGGGGACGCGGCATGTGATCTCGTAAAATGATTATATTAGGCATTCCTTCCTTTGAAGACCAAATACATCCAAATAGGAAAATATTTTGTAATATTCAGAATAAATATAATGACTGTCTCAGGCGAAATATTTCTCAACCTTAGCTTTGAGGGGGCACGTGTCCATGAACTCCAATTTTATAACTATGCTATAGTAAACAAAAATTCTTCCATCGCAGATTCCAACAGGGTATGATACTATCACCATTTATGAAATGTCTATTTTGCGTATTTTGATTTTGGGCATCTGTATTGCATAATTAGCCTCAGGTTTGTAATCAGCAAGAATTTTTGGTCAAATTACCTTGTACAATACTTGGAAGAAGAAATAACAATTTACGGTCAGGAAAGTTAAAAGACTTAGCCCCTTCATTCGTGCAGTTTGAAAATATATTCCGTTTAAGATTGCATGGGACGCCAATCTTGATAGGTCTAAGAAAATTCACCGGATTTTACAGGTTACACTTACGATTTTTACCAGCTCTTGGCTTTAAAAAAATAATTAACAACTTCTTCAGTGCAAAATTTCGACATAACTTGATTTCAGTTCAGTCCAAGAGAACCCAGACATTATATTAATATGGCACGTAGAGACACGGTCGAAGTTTGAAAACGACAGGTGTACTTTCTCAGCTCATAAAAGAAAACAAAAATATATGTCATTCTCTCAAAGAAAAAGACATACGGCTAATTCTTTAATCGCTCAACTTGAAACTTGGCTTTCTGTGGGACAGGTGGGGTCTTGTCACAAGAAAACTACACTTCGAAAAACGAAAGAAAAAATAATAATACAGTTTAGATGGCGTTCAGCTGTACGAAAGAAAGACATCTTTTTTTTTAGGATATTAATTAGCCAAAGCGCATGTGCGAAGACAAACATAGAAGAATATAAAACTGTAGTTCATACACTTTTAAGAGGATTTCAGGAAAACATTCGGTCCCCTTGCCCCAATCACAAGATCATACGTCCTATTAGCTCCTTCCTCAACAAAAAAAAAACTTCCTGAAAGTTTCAACTCATACCAGAGCAACATAATAGTCAGAGCTGTTGATAAAAAGCTTTATGAATAACATGACATGGGGTTTTCCTTGCTTTTAACGTCACACTTGTGTTTTAGAAGAGGAAAATTAGAATGACAAGAAATTTGTGTGAAGAGCTTGTACCAACACCGATTATAAAATATCTTGTCAGATTCCTGCTACAGATTCAAAACCTTTAAGCTTAAATCTTTTCTAATTTTAAAAATTATGCCTTAACTCTTGACTCTGATTGGTCAAAAATTATGCTTGACGTTAGAACAATGTTCAACTCAAGAAATTACAAACAACGTACATAATTGGCACCGTAGTCGTGGGTAATAATGATTTTATCGACAAAGTGTAACAATACTGGGCCCCGGGCATGAATCTTCAGCTCTTTGCTATGATGGGATACCAACTGACTCTGATTGTAAATTTAGGTTACTCTGGTGACGAACTGGCTTCAGATACCAGTTGTACAACCTCACACAATTTACTAGGTGCTAGGTATATAAATCCAATACATTTTAATATGGAAAATAGCCCCACCCCCGTGGTAAATTCGCACCCTGAAAATTCCTCGATAACTAAAAACGACTGAAAAATAAACAATGGGTGAAATTTTAAAAGAGACGAAACCAATTGACCCCGAACATTTTATTTGATTGGTTTATGCACGTCAGTTTGGAGAAAAATGAAAAATACTATGTTTTGAAAAACTCTGGCTCAGACGTTTCATTAACCCGCCCTAACTACTGATTTTCATTTCCACTTATTTTTAGCTCCCAAAAGAAAAATTGTACTCTTCAGAATCGCTAATGCCCTGTCAATTTGATTTATTGTTTCGAATGTCAAAGGAAGTTATTTTTCAGTAATAACCTGGCGGTTTGTTTTATGTCAATGTGATAAAGATATAATCTAGAGCCAACATAGCAGTGAAATAACAGAAAGGCCCAAGGGAATCACCCTCCCGCCTTTTGAGCCCTTGGAAATATTACATTTTTTTTGTTAATATAACAGCTATTTTTTGAAAGTTTTCAAAAATATATAATTTCTAATATTTACTTAATATATAATATTTATAATATTTCAATATTTACACCGAAACGGTTCAATACCCCCCCCCCTTGATTCATTCCTGGCTACACTACCACCGTTTAATGAGAGGGGAGTAGCAAGGAAAAAGGACATGGTGGAGGTAGTTGCCCTCTGATCACTCTTGACTCCGAAGAAGGCCGCTAAAACTACCAATTTTCAATCAAATGATTCCCCTCCAAAGTGCACTATCTACAGTGCCTACTTTCGTTCAGCAAAATCTTTAAAAAGGAAGTAATAATGAACAGATTAAGAAATTTCGAGCAAATCTGCTTAAATGACGACAATTTTGGAAAAACAAAAAAAAAACGGCTTGGTTCCAAGCTGTATCTAAACGCCTTATTTCAGAATTGAACTGGATTAAAGTCAAAAGACCAGATTTTGGCTCTGTGTATGAGTTCCCTGCGGACGGCCGCTTAGTGGTATAGTATTTCACCTTAGACAACAAATTGACTTAGAAAAGTACTATTTAACTTACAAAGGTATTTTATATGCTCTAACTTACATGTTATCAGAGGCAACTTTATAGCGTTGCCTATAGTAAAGGCCGTAAGACATCAATGTTTCATTCTTTATTTATTTATTATTCTTTTTCCAGAGGCAATTCACACCGAAGAAATGGCCGTATAAACCTCGGAGGTGACACATTCGATTGAAAATCGAAAGTTCTAGTGTCTTTTTTAAGAGTCAAAACGGACCGAAGGGCAACTAGCCCCCCCCCCGCCCTTTTTAATTCAAATGCATCGGATAATAATTTTGAGATAGACATTAGGTTAAAATAGTTCAAAGGTCAGAAAACAAAAATTCCGGTGTCGACACAACACGGGGGCAGGCGTTGTAACTTCTGTCCTGAGGGAAAATGGTTCTTATGGAAGGGATGCACATATAAATTCAGAGCGGGCTAATTTGATTGGAAATTAAAAGTTCTAGTTCATTTTTTAAGAGTCAAAATGATCGGAGGCCAGCTATCCCCCTCCAAGTCATTTTTTTTCCAAATGCATCAGATAAAAATTTTGAGAGAGCCATTTTGTTAAAAATAATTCGAAGTTCAGATAACAAAAACTCCAGTGTCGACAAAAACCCCAATGGCCCGGGTGCATGCGTTGTAAGTTATGCCCTGGGGGAATATATGGTACTTATTGAAGGATTACTCGTATAAAATTCAGAGAGGTCTCATTTTCCTGGAAAGTGAAAGTTCACTTTTTAAGAGTAAAAAAGATCGGAGGGCAACTAGCCCCCCTACGCCTTTTTTCCCCAATTGCATCAGATAAAAATTTTGAGATAGCCCTTTTGTTAAAAATAGTTAAAAAGTCAGATTACAGAAACTCTGGTGTCTATAAAACCATCCGGGGCCCGTGAAAGGCCTTTTAAGTTATGCTCTGGGGGCATAAATGGTTCTTATAAAAGGGATGCTCATATATACTTCAGAGAGGGCTCATTCGATTAGTAATTGAAATTTCTTGTTCACTTTTAAATTTCAAAAAAGATCTGACGGCAACTAGCCCCCCCCCCCTCCTACGACCTTCTTCCCCAAACTCATCTGATAAAAATTGTGAAATAGCAATTATTTTGAAAATAGTTCAAACATTAGACAACAAAAAATCTGGGGTCAATACACCCCCCTAGAGCCTTTTGTCAAAAGTGATCGTTGGGTATCAGTCCCCCCTCCACATACACACCCTCTTTCCCCCAAATGCATCCGATCAAAAATTGATACAGTCAGTGTTTTAACCACGATCAGATAACAAAACTACGGGGTTAACATATCCTCCAGGATTTCGGGGGAAGGATTTTAACTTATGCCCCGGGGGGAATATTAAGTTTTTTATGGAAGAGGTTGTCGCATAAACTTCGGAGGGGACTCAAATGATTAGAAATTGAAGGTTCTAATTCCGTTTTTGAGAATCAAAAGTGTTCCGATGGTACACCCCCAACCCTCTTTTCCTTAAATACGTCCGACCAAATTTTTTATATAGCCATTTTTTTAAAATAGACTAAAGATCATATAACAAAAACTCCAGGGATAGCACAGCCCCCCCCCCCAGAACCCGAAGGCAAGTGTTGTAAATTAAGCCCCAGGCGCATATAAAATTTTTACGGAAGGGATTAATTTTTTAAATGAAAGTAAGGAGCGACATTAAAACTTAAAACGAACAGAAATTACTCCGTATATGAAAAGGGGTTTTTCCTTCTCAACGCCCCGCTCTTTACGGTAAAATTTGACTCTTTCTCTTAACTCTAAATTTTAAGACAGTAAAAAACTTCAGCGTAAAGAGCGGGGCGTTGAGAAGGAAAAGCCCCTTTCATATACGGAGTAATTTCTGGTCGTTTTAAGTTTTAATGTCGCTCCTTACTTTCATTTAAAAAATTTGTTTTTTTTATTTAATTTCTGAACGTTTTTGTATCAATGCATGTTTTGATTTTGGCTCTCCGCAGAGGAATAATTAAAACGAAATTCGTATATTTATTTTTTTTTGGCTAAATGGCTTTCTCATTATTTTGATCGAATGATTTTGAGAAAGAAAGAGCGGGGGAGGAAGCCTAGTTGCCCTCCGATTTCCGGTTAATTAAAAAGGCAACTAGAACTTTTAATTTTTTACGAATCTTTTTATAAGTAAAAGATATATGTAACTCATAAATTAGCTTACGTAAAGAACTTATGTATTCTCACGTTTTTATTACATATATGAGGGGGTTCACCCCCTCGTCAGTACCTGGCTTTTTACACTAAAGCTTAAATTTTGTCCCAATTCATTAAGAATGACCCCTGAATCACAAAAGCCGCAGAATAAATAGTTGAAATTACTAAAAATACTTTAGCGTAAAGAGCGAGGTATTAGAAGGAGGTGAGCCCCTCATATGGGTAATAATTTCTGTTCGTTTTAAGTTTTAATGCTGCTGCTTACTTCCACTTTTTCATATTTATTTTTTCATTGTTTTTTTTTTAAGTAATGCTAGTAAATCCCGCGCTCCCTTCATGGAAATTTTCTTCCCCCATGAGAAATTCCTCGATGGAAAGTTCCCCCAGCATATCCTCCTCTTCTCAACCCCTGCCTCCAACCAAAAAATCCTCCTGAAAACGCCTGTACACTTACCAATAACCATTAGGCCTACTATATGTAAGCACTGGTCAAAGTTTTGAACTTGTAACCCCTCCCACGGGGACTGTGGCGGAGTAAGTCGTCCCCAAAGAAATAGTTTTAAGGTTTTTTGACTACGCTGAATAAAATGGCTATCTCAGAATTTTGATCCGTTGACTTTGGGAAAATGATTAGCGTGGGAGGGGGCCTAGGTGCCCCCCAATTTTTTCGGTCACTTAAAAAGGGCACTAGAACTTTTCATTTCCGTTAGAATGAGCCCTCTCGCATTATTCTAGGACAACTGGGTCGATACAATCACCCCTGGAAAAAAAAACAAACAAAAAAACAAATAAACACGCATCCGTGATCTGCCTTCTGGCAAAAAATACAAAATTCCACATCTTTGCAGATAGGAGCTTGAAACTTCTACAGTAGGGTTCTCTGATATGCTGAATCTAATGGTGTGATTTTCGTTAAGATTCTATGACTTTTAGAGGGTGTTTCCCCCTATTTTCCAAAATAACGCAAATTTCCTCAGGCTCGTAACTTTTGATGGGTAAAACTAAACTTGATGAAACTTATATATTTAAAATCAGCATTAAAATGCGATTCTTTTGATGTAGTTAATGGTACCAAAATTCCATTTTTTAGAGTTTTGGTTACTACTGAGCCGGGTCGCTCCTTACTACAGTTCGTTACCACGAACTGTTTGATTAAGAGGCGTTTTGAGCAAATAAAGGTTTATTTACTAATTTAGACTTACTAATAACAAAACTGGATTTTATTATTGAAGGCAAACAGCGATTTAATTCATGTCGTTTGATTTCAGAATTCAGATTATTAAGAGTCTTAACTTTTTAAGTTCTTTTTACCAGAAACTCATTTCAAAACCTGGCAAAGCGTCATAACGACTGAAAAAGTTGGCGAGTGGAATTTTCATGAAGTAGTTAATTTAGGTCGGAAGCTCTGATAACAAATATATGGATCAGCTGCGTCAATTTACAGTAAATTAGGGGGGACGAGGTGTATCCAGGGAATGAGAAATTCAGAGATTTGATCCCCCCACCGAAATTTTTCTCCCAGTTGTAAAAACGTAACAAAATGAATATAAACTATTTTTTTTATGTGTTTTAAAGTTTTTCTGTACCCCCGAAAAATTCTGTTTACCCCCCCCCCCCCCCACAAAATAAAAAAAATCTTGGATACAGCCTTGGTGGGGGTGTTAAATGTATTTTTGAATAGGAAAGGGGAACAAGTTATTCATTTTTTCCATTCTTTCAGTGAAAATACCTAAAAATGTATTTTCAGTGAAACCTCCCCAAAAAATGTTTTCAAATTTGGAGAAGGGGGGAATCCTAGGGGGAACAGGTCCCCTACTCCTGCTAATTGATGTTGCATGGATAGTTCCGGACAATCTATTGAACATTTTTATGGAGAAAGCGGAGTGGTTATTTCAAGGTAAACCAAATACATCAAAATAGAGAACTTGGAAATCATTGGGGATAAAAAATTTTTTTAGAAGATTTAAGGGGAATTTACTCAAAGCACCTTGCCGAGCTTTCGCATAAGCATGAGTTAAAAAAAAAGGTTCTGAAGGGTATGTATTACATAGGCTCATATCAAAGGGACTGAACTATAGATGTAGAGGTGATTCGGACATAAAGATGAAAATGGAGACGGGTCTGGGGGAAAATCTTTTACAGTGTCACATACATTGCAAAACCCTCTAATATCTTGGCAATCCCTTGAGGACAGGACGTTCAGAAGAATGTTCAAGTTAGCTGAATATGCTTCTGAACGTACTTGAATCAAGTACACAACCGCAATTAGCAAAAACCTATGTAGGCTGGTAGTATCTTTTTAAAGATATTTGATTGACTACATACTGTCTTTTTTCTGTAGAACATTCTTTCGCACAGCTGCTATATGTTTCTTTTTCTAGGAATTCGTACTTGTTAATCCACCCTGTCTACCCTTGGCTATTCTATGACTAACAATATGTTGGGCAGGGGCACCGCTAGAAAAGCTCCAAGGAAGGTTAGGGGAGGCAAATGTACCAGGAGCTTGGTTTTACCAAGATTTAAATGGGACAATTTCCAATTTTTCTATCCAAATTTTCCAAATTTCCTATTGCTTTATTAATGTCTTCTGGTTTCCCACCTCCATTCCTTGTAGAAACACGTTTATTTGAGAAAGACCCAAGATGTTTAAACTCTTGAAACCTGACATGTTTCAAGAAGGGGAAGTACCATCGAAGATGAAATAACAATTTAGAGGACCTGTGAGATTTTTTGGTGTCTGAAAAATCACATAACTAAATTGAAAACACACCTAGCATATAGGCAAAGCCGTGTCCAGGGGAAGGTTTTAGTGAGCTTCAACCCCACCCCTCAAGAAAAATTTCCCAGTGGTAGGAACGTAATAAAATAAAAAACTTTTTTGTATGCTGACGAATGATCTGCATTGCGCAGATACCGATCTCCTGATTCACTGCCATCGGCCGGGAGTGCAATGCGTGGTTGGGGGCAAATCATCCGACGCTTCCAGTGGTTTTCCCAAGATTTCTTCAGGCGCCCATTTAGAGTTGGGTTGACTCTGGCTGAGATTACAGAGTCACACATTGACCCATGTTTCAAACCGAATAACCAGCGACATCAGGACTCGAACCTCTGTTCTAAGGATTTCAAATCTGTCTCGGCTAGGACGATAACAGAATGGCACATAAGCAAATTTTAATACGTTTAATTAAGTTTCTTGGACACACCCCGAACAAAAATCCTGGATACACATTTGCTCACCAACATACGCACAATCAGTTGGATCAGTCGGCTTTCATGTATCATTGCTTGTCAACTAAGATTGAATAATTCTTAAAGGGAGAATAATCACGGCAAGTCTATCGGAGCATACATCACTCCACTAATGGTTCCTTTGAGAACATCCTAGTGAGCGGTTTATGACAGAAGTGAGCCTAGTGAGCGGTTATGACAACCTAGTGAGCGGTTTATGACATCGTTTTCAGAAGTTTGAAAATGTCAGATACAACTTTCAGACGTTTTGAGGGGAGTTAGGTCAAACAGGTACCCACCAGGGTTAAAGCTCTGCAGAGGTTCTGCAGATTTGCGTGGAGGTTAATTCATGACTAGGTTCAAATTATGCTCCCATTTATGTCGGTGAGTTAAAACATATGCGATTGATTGGTCTCTCTGTCATTTGACATGATGTATAGACAACAGAGGAACTGTTCCCATGGCAACACTTTATCCTAACCAAAAAAAACGTCTTAGAAAAGGGAAAAGAAATATTAGTCTCTAAAAATAAGTAAATGACCGGACTCATCATAATTGGCAAGATAAACTAGAACATGTAGTAGGTTCATGTCGGAACCATTGAGTAAAATTTGTGTGGTGCAACTTTGAAGACAGGACTGTGGTAGAATGTGTTTTTTTGTCTACTCAATGTTGAAGGTAGCTATTAAGCCAAATTGAATTAACAATCGGATCAAAACGCCATTAAGCCGTAAATAAAATTATCTAACACAGTACTAATACAATAATACACAAAAATGAAGAGCAAAAATAGATATAGTAAATTCTAGAAAAATTAGGAGACATCAGAGGAAATTTCGCTTTATTTTTTAAATGAAAATACAGAAAATAGATATGTTTCAAAATCTGATGGGAACGAGGAAAATCTAAGGGGCCATTGTTATCTCCCCCCAGGGTTTTCCTTAACATATAGTAAAAAAAACTTTCTCAAAGGAGGTCATATTGTTATTTTAGATAGAAATCAGCTCATTAATCAATTTGTATATGTAAATTGTTAATTCAATGTTACATTGTCTTATCTTAAATCTATTACTTTTACGAGATGATAAATTAACTACGAGTTGCTTTATGCAAAAAGCCAGACAATAATAGCGCAAGAGGTAGTAACATTTCTTGTAGCATTAATTATTTAATTAGCATAATTCAGCTCAATTGATCAGGAGAAATGAGTATCTAGCTATTGCATTTGTTATTTAAATATATAATTTTCAGAGTAAGTAAATATAATTGGAATAATCTATGGTATTAGAAATGGTATTTCGGCAGTAGTAATTCAAAAGGTGTTACAGGTCAAAGGGTTTAAGTGATTGCCATCTAGCTCAGGATTTGTTTGATTCGGTCCCTATAAGGTATTATATAAAGTATTTTGTATTTTACTTGACTATGATGTGGCTAAAATAAGTGGTTCATTTTTGCCCAACGATATTTCGGTTTAATACAGTGGGTTGAAAATACCTTTCAAGCACTTCGTGGTAAGTAAGGAGCGGCTCAACCCAACAGTAACCAAAATTAAAAATAGAGAATTTTGATAACAATAGATACATCAAAAGAATGGGCTTTTATGCTGATTCCAAACATATAAAATTTATTAGCTTTAATGTAACTCATCGAAAGCTACTGGCATGAGAAAATTTACCGGAGTTTCAAAAAAGAGAGAAACACCTTTAAAATGTCCTATGATTTTATTGGAAATCTCACTACCCGATTTAGCATACCAGAAAATCCTAGTTAAAAGGTTTCAAGCTCAAATCTACAAAAACATGGAATTTTTAATTTTGTATTTTTTTCCCAGAAGAGAGGTAACACATGCATGTTTAATTGTTATTGTTTTTCTCAGGGGTGATCATAACGAACGAATAGGTCTAGAAGATCTGAAGAGGGCTCACTTGAACGGAAATCAAACATTCTAGTACTATGTGAACAACAATATATGAACAATTTGTCCATTGTTCATATATAGTGGGTCTATTTGCCATTGCGAAACATACGGAAATTTTTGGAGACGAACATTGTACGGGAGGGATGATTTTCCGCATGGATAATTTTTTGTGTGGGGAAAATTTGCGGATTAAATTTTGCATAAATTTTGCTGGTGGGGTTTGAAAAACCCTCAGAAACTAAAAAAAAAAAAAAAAAAAACGAACCATTTTTCTACTGAAAGCAAGGAGCAGCATTAAAAAGTTAAACAAATAGAGATTGTTCCGTATATGAGGGATTCTACCCATTCCTCAACCCTCGCTATTTACACTAAAATTGGATTTTTTGTCCCAATTCCTTAATAAAGACTGTCCAAACACATGGGTGATTGAATTTGAATGAGAAGTATTTTTAAAGAACTTCACAACTTTAGGTTAAAGATGAAGTGTTGAAGAAGGGGCAGCCTCCCCTCATGTACGGAACAGTTTCTGTTCGTTTTAAGCTTTAGTATTGCTCATTACTTTCAGTTAATTTTTTTTTATTTGACAAAAATTTCCCGATAATGCCTTTCGAAGTGCCGTAGCTGACTTGTGCTCGAGTCATCTTGAGTGGCCAGTCATCGCTGTTTATTCAGTTTTGAGTGGGGATTAGTGATGTCACTGCGTAAGCACAGGCAGAGTCGACCCGGCTCTAAGCGGGTGCATGGAGGAATCTTGGGAAGGTCAAAATGAAGGTTGTGCTAAAGCACAGGATGGCTGACTTCCAACCCCAAATCGTTCTTCCTGGCTGAATATCTTTTACTTATAAAAAGATTCGTAAAAAATTAAAAGTTCTAGTTGCCTTTTTAATTAACCGGAAATCGGAGGGCAACTAGGCTTCCTCCCCCGCTCTTTCTTTCTCAAAATCATTCGATCAAAATAATGAGAAAGCCATTTAGCAAAAAAAAATAAATATACGAATTTCGTTTTAATTATTCCTCTGCGGAGAGCCAAAATCAAAACATGCATTGATACAAAAACGTTCAGAAATTAAATAAAAAGAACAAATTTTATAAATGAAAGTAAGGAGCGACATTAAAACTTAAAATGAACAGAAATTACTCCGTATATGAAAGGGGCTTTTCCTTCTCAACGCCCCGCTCTTTACGATAAAGTTTTTTACTGTTTTAAAATGTAGAGTTAAGAGAAAGAGCCAAACTTTAGCGTAAAGAGCGGGGCGTTGAGAAGGAAAAGCCCCTCTAATATACGGAGTAATTTCTGTTCGTTTTAAGTTTTAATATCGCTCCTTACTTTCATTTAAAAAACTTGTTTTTTTATTTAATAATCTTATTGCACAATCCTTTCGCACCACCCGAGGGTTTTATTTTTCAATAAAACAATCTAACAAAAGACTAATATCAGAATATACAAATAAGAATTTCTTATTACGACGTAGAAAATAAAAATAAGAATTACAGTGAAATAAAATCCCTGAACTGACGAGCTTTTAACAATCAATATGATTACATATAAAATATTCAGTTTAATTTTAAGAGTGAGTGAAAATGGTAATTGCAGCTTCATTGAAACTGAAAACTTCACAACAAAGTTAACAAAGTTCTGGATTATGATTAAATTTGAAAAAAAAAGTTTGGATACGCTATAACGTGAGAAAAGTACAAATTAAGCCATATCATGGTCCAAGTTCATAGTGAACCGAATTTGCAACGAATAAAAGAGCGAAAACTTCAGCAATTGGAAATTAAAATGAATAATAAAGTCAAACGCAAAATTAACAGACACCCTAAATAAGGGTTAGGCGTGCCCCTCCCAACAGCTAAATCAACCCTAAATGCTAGTTTTGTTTGCACTGTACTGAAACTTTAGTATATTTAGGACATTATTTTTTAGAATATAAAAGAAAGCAAAATACTAATCATTTTCAGGGGAAAATAGAAGAGAAAGTCGTCAGTAGTTTTTAATTTAATTTTATTTAAAAAAAAAACCAATTTCATTAGATTCTTTTGATAGCTAAATGAAATTTGTAATCTTCAAGAGGCAATATTGAGGCAATTTGTTTAGATTTCAATAAAAATTGAAACGCGCCCCTAAGAGAGTTTAAGAGGAGGGGGAGGCAGCCTAATTTTTATTTATTGTAACTTATATATTATGTGCTTCATATTTCACTTTGTAATCCCCTTTAATTTCTAGTCGTTTTAAATTCGACTTGCCGAATAGTTAGCATGCTAGACTTGAAAACCTTTGTCCCTGAGGATAGGGGTTCGAGCTCGTCATTTGGATTGGAACGGGGATCAGTGGTGTCACTGTGTAAGCTCAAACAGAGTCGACCAAGCTCCAAGTGGGTGCCAGGAGAAATTTTGGGAAGGTTAACAGGAAGGGTGTGAGAAAGCTCGGGATGGCTGGGCCTGAACCCCAAATTGATCTTCCTGGCTGAAAGACCATGAACGGAGATAAGCCTCACGAGCAGGGCTGTAAGGTCCAGTGCCGTACTCTTTACTTTTTTTTATTGCATTGCTGTTTCTACTCGGTTCAGGATGAAACCGCTCCTTATTTTTCTTTAGAAAACCATTTTGGACAAAATTTATACAATCAGCTATTTTGCCGCTTTCTTGGTTGACGTTCATTTGTTTTCTTCTAATTGTAGGAACATTTGCATATTTTTTGTACGACAACCGAAATAGCGGGTTGTAATAGAAACTTTACACGAAACTCGAACGTACAATCGGATCTTTGATCACTCTTAGTCATGTGCAATCACCTTAGTGCTCAATCTTTTGCGCTATCTCCGGATTTAGTTTTTTTTTGTTTTTTTTTCAATAAAACAAGGAAACCACAGACTAATACTAGAATAGAATCTGATTTTGCTTGTTTGTTTTTCCCATGTGAAAACGTTTCGAACCAGTGATTCTAGAATATCGGGTGAAAGCAAATTTAAAACATGCAGCAATTGTTCCGTATATGAGGAGACCCTTTCCTCAACCCTCGCTTTTTACGCAAATATTTGGTGACTTAGTCACAATTCCGTAAGAAAGATCGTTCAAACACAGGGGTGGTTAAATCGGAATGAGAAGTATTTTAAAGAACTTTATAAATTTAGCTTAAAGACCGAGGTCTGAAGATGAGGCAGTCCCTCCTCATATGCGGAATAATTTTTGTTCTTTTTAAAGCTTTAATGCTGCTCCTTACTTTCAGTTACAGTTTTTTTTCATCCAATTCGACAAAAATGTGCCCCACAATGCCTTTAAAATTAGCGTAGCTGACTCCTGCTCGAGTCATCTGGACAGACCAATCAACAAAAGGTTCGTACCACGAAACAAGTGCAAGTAAATAGCTCTAATCTTGTTTTCATGCCTATGTATCTGCTTGTGCCCCGCAATGTGACGCATATCGAGTCATCTTACGTGTCTATGAATCAATTCGGCTTCAAGTCAATTAAAGCACAGTGTCTCTTTTCAGTCGATATCATGACCGTATCGACTGAATTGGTCGACTGAATTGGTCGACCGTATCGACTGAATGGTTGATACCAAGAGACCGTATCATGGGGGGATGGCTAGAGGTTTTGAACCCCTCCTCCTAGCGAAAAAAATTGGCTCATAAAATAAATTTCTATAAAAATTAAACAGATTTTTGATGCGTTTTTAAAGCTTTTTGTAACACCCCCCCCCCGCGAAAAAAATAGAGCCCCAAAAAAGATCCTGGATGCGGCTCTGATCAATACATATACTCCAAAATTTTTCAGAGGAAAACATATATTTATATATTAATTAATCTATGGCTATGACAAACGAGGAAGAAATATAATAAATGAATAATCCAATTAAATAGCCGAGAAGGCAAGGGTAATATTAGCCCTTGGTTGATATTATCCTCTCTCTCTTGGCTACTTTGTTATTCATTTATAATTTTTTATTGATTTATTATACTTTTTCATTGTTTATCATGCGTCATGTATAGCAAGTGTGGTATTAGAATGTATTTGAATCTACGGTTTAGATTCAATCCAGTAAGCCAAATGCATCAACTGAAGAGGGAGAAGGATTCGTCCCCCCTAAAACATGTTTTCGGATGCTTGCTATATGCTCTGTGTTTTTCAGGTACTAATCTCCTGATTCATTATATTCTGTTGGGAGTACTACTCGCGGTTGTGCCTCACTGATTTAGAAAAAGGCGTGACCCCTCCCCCTTACATTTCAGTGAATTGACACCACTATTTTAAACACATCTTAATAGAGTTGTATATTCTAAGCGTATTTTAGTATAAATCTATGCAAGCTACTGTTGATCTACATTACAATTTTAGTATAGAAGCAATACTCAATTACAGAAACCATTGTATGAATTAAGATAGGACTCTACTATTCGTAATAATTTTCGTTCGTTTTTTTAATGCTGCTCCTTACTTTCAGTTGAAAAAACTTTTTCATATTTATCTTTTCATCGTTTTTTGAATAGTATTAGAAAATCCTGCTCCCCTTCATAGAAATTCTCTCCTCCCATGATAAATTCCTCCATGTAAAGATACTCCCATGTAACGCCCTCCCTATCCAAGAAAAAAATTCCCCTGAAAACGTCTGTACACTTCCCAATACCCATTACTATGCATGAACACTGGTCAAAGTTTGTAACTTTAGCCCCTCCCCCGGGACTGTGAGGGAGTAAGTCGTCCCCAAAGACATAGTTATTAGGTTTTTCGACTATGCTGAACAAAATGGCTATCTCAGAATTTTGGCCCGCTGACTTTGAGAAAAAATGAGCGTGGGAGGGGGTCTAGGTGCCTTCCAATATTTTTGGTCACTTAAAAAGGGCACTAGAACTTTTAATTTCCGTTATAATGAGCCCTTTCGCAACAATCTAAGGCCACTGGGTCGATACGATCACCCCTGGGGAAAAGAAAAAAACAACAAACAAACACGCACCCGTGATCGATCTTCTGGCAAAAAATAAGAAATTTTGTCCCAATTCATTAAGAGTGACCCCCATTCATAAAATTTGTCCCAATTCATTAAGAATGACCCCTGAATCACAAAAGCCGTAGAATAAATAGTTGAAATTACTAAAAATACTTTAGCATAAAGAGAGAGGTATTTAGGAGGAGAAGAACCCCTCGTATGCGTAATAATCTCTGTTCGTTTTAACTTTTAATGCTACTCCTTACTTTCAATTGAAAAAACTTTTTCATGTTTAGTTTTTCATTTTTTTATAGTAATGCTAGAAAATCCTGCGCCCTTTTCATTGAAGTTCTCTTCTCCCATGACATATTCCTACAAGGAAAGATCCTCCCAGTAGCCCCTTCCCCTAACCCCCCCCCCCCCCCAAACCAAAAAATCCCCCCGGAAAACGTATGTACACTTCCCGATAACCATTACTCTATGTAAACACAGGTCAAAGTTTGTAACTTGCAGCTCCTCCCCTGGGGGCTGTGGGGGAGTAAGAAAGCAGCCCCAAACACATAGTTATTATGGTTTTCAACTATGTGGAACAAAATGGATATCTCAAAATTTTTATCCGTTGACTTTGGGAGAAAATGAGCGTTGGAGGGGGTCAATTTTTTGGTCACTTAAACAGGGCACTAGAACTTTTCAATTCCGTTAGAATGAGCCCTCTTGCGACATTCTATGCCCACTTGGTCGATACGAGACCCTTGGGGAAAAGAAAAAAAAACAACAAATAAACACGCACCCGTGATCGATCTTCTGGCAAAAAATAAGAAATTTTGTCCCAATTCATTAAGAATGACCCCAATTCATAAAATTTGTCCCAATTCATTAAGAATGACCCCTGAATCACAAAAGCCGTAGAATAAATAGTTGAAATTACTAAAAATACTTTAGCATAAAGAGAGAGGTATTTAGGAGGAGAAGAACCCCTCGTATGCGTAATAATCTCTGTTCGTTTTAAGTTTTAATGCTACTCCTTACTTTCAATTGAAAAAACTTTTTCATGTTTAGTTTTTCATTTTTTTATAGTAATGCTAGAAAATCCTGCGCCCTTTTCATTGAAGTTCTCTTCTCCCATGACATATTCCTCCAAGGAAAGATCCTCCCAGTAGCCCCTTCCCCTAACCCCCCCCCCCCCCAAACCAAAAAATCCCCCCGGAAAACGTATGTACACTTCCCGATAACCATTACTCTATGTAAACACAGGCCAAAGTTTGTAACTTGCAGCTCCTCCCCTGGGGGATGTGGGGGAGTAAGAAAGCAGCCCCAAACACATAGTTATTATGGTTTTCAACTATGTGGAACAAAATGGATATCTCAAAATTTTGATCCGTTGACTTTGGGAGAAAATGAGCGTTGGAGGGGGTCAATTTTTTGGTCACTTAAACAGGGCACTAGAACTTTTCAATTCCGTTAGAATGAGCCCTCTTGCGACATTCTATGCCCACTTGGTCGATACGAGACCCTTGGGGAAAAGAAAAAAAAAAACAAAAACAAATAAACACGCACCCGTGATCTGGCTTCTGGTAAAAAATACGAAATTCCGCATTTTTGTAGATATGAGCTTGATTTTTGCTATAGGGTTCTCTGATACGCTGAATACGATGGTGTGATTTTCGTTAAGATTCTATGAATTTTAGGGGGTGTTTCCCCCTATTTTCCAAAATAGGGCAAATTTTCTCAGGCTCGTAACTTTTGATGACAAAGACTAAATTTGATGAAACTTATATATTTAAAATCAGCATGAAAAATCAAATTCTTTTGATGTATCTTTTAGCATAAAAAATCTGTTTTTTAGAGTTTTGTTTACTATTGAGCCGGGTCACTCCTTACTACAGTTCGTTACCACGAACTGTTTGATTATGACCACCTTAATAACGTAGATATTAGGCTACATCTTCTGCAGATCATGTAATAAAAGAAAAAGAGGCACAAGAACAACAGTTTTAATCGTCACACATACAGTATTTGTTGGTATTTAAAGCAATAATGCTGTTTTAAGAACGATTTTTACTATTGACAAAGACAAAATTAGATTTCGCCTATTTTGTGAAGAAAGAGTCAGGAAGTTTCTGCTTTGTTAAATCGAAGAACTGGCGTTTTGTTTGAAACGAAAAGTATAACAATGTAATAAGTAATAAGAATGATTAAAACCAAAGCGTGCTTCTAACAAAGTTGGTAGCTTTGTCAAATCAAATATGTAGCTCTGTTGGAAATTCCTGGAAATTAATTTTATCCTTATCTTAATGATACTGATGTCCCCATTCGTATTGAGCTATACCGATCCTGAAAACGTCTGTATACTTCCCAAACCAATACTATATGTAAACAATGGGCAAAGTTAATACCTTGCAGCCCTTCCCCTGGGGACTGTGGGGGATCAAGTGGTCCTCAAAGACATAGTTATCAGATTTTTCGACCATCCTGAAAAAGATGGCCGCCTCAAAATTTTGATTCGGTGACACTAGGAAAAATGAGTGTGGGAGGGGGCCTAGTTGCCCTCCAATTTTTCGGTTACTTAAAAAGGACACTAGAACTCTTAATTTCGATTAGAATGAGTTCTGTCGTGAAATTCTAGGACCGGTGGGTCGATACGATCACCCCCTGGGGAAGAAACAACAACAAAAAAACAAATGAACACGCATCCGTGATCTTTCCTCTGAAAAAAATATAAAATTCTACATTTTTGCAGATAGGAGCTTGAAACCTCTACAGTAGGATTCTCTGTAAATCTGATGGTCTGATTTCATTAAGAATCTATGACTTTTAGGGGGTGGTTCCCCTTTTTTTGGAAAATAAGGCAAATTTATCTCCGACTCATACTTTTTGATGGGTAAGACTAAGCTTGATGAAACTTATATATTTAAAATCAGCACTAAAATGCAATTCTTTTGATTTATATATTGGTACTAAAATTTCGTTTTTGTCTAGAGTTTTGGTTACTATTGAGCTGGGTCGCTCTTTCCATGAACTGTTTGAAACCATATCTTTCTTCGCATATGTTTCATGATTTTTTCATCTTTATTTGCGAGTGGTCCCATCGCCCTCTCAAAGTACCCATGATTTAGCATATACGCCATTTTAGGTACCCAAGTTTCAGAGAGGGTGTTACTGAACTTCGTCAAATCAGCAAAAATTGTAATTTGCCAGGAAATTAATGGTAAATGGATAGATATCTTATCAATGATTTTTCAAAGCGTTTCTACCCTTCTTCAGGAACCTTTATCATTTTTTAATAATTGTTCATATACATTTTAGCCTTAACTGGGAGTAACGACCTAGCTTTCTCCAAAATGAGGCCCTTGATAAGGTACGAATGCTATTTGAGGTTTCGAAGTGTGAGGGAGGGAGGTACAGCTAAAACTCACTAAAATATAAAATTGTAACCTATATGAACAATATGAAGACTGCTACACATTTTGCTTGGGTTGACTTCCTACAAAACCAAGACATTAGGGATGCAAGATGGCCTCCTCCCAACATTGTCTCCCTCCTGACACAAATTAGAAACTGCTTATTTAACTTACAAGTCATTCGAAGCTCTCATTACTTGCAGTCCTTGCTGATATTGTAAATCCTCTTGTTTTAAAACTCCACCCGTATCAGGCCTCGTAATAAGTTGTTGATAAATAGGTATCCCTAATCCTGGGGGGAGCGGTATAGTCATTCCTCCAATTTGGGGGAACATTGTCGGATTGCCCATAGCTAGCATGTCAGGGTTTAAATAATATGAACCCAGTGTATTGCTTTGTTTCTGCTTCACTAGTAGAATAATGACTGTTTCATTTTAGATGAAGAACGAGTAAAACGAGGAGGATTTTTAGAGTTGCGCACCCGGGAGTTTAAAGAAGTGGCATGAGTTAGAGGGAGAGAAAAAAAACTCGTCTAGGATGAATGAAAAGACCATTATATAGCGGAGTTTCTATTATTCTCCGAATCTTTATCTCCTTTACCCTATTCTAGATTGTGAAGCATTAGAGTAGGTGGAGGATAGTAATATGTAAGGATTAGAATACAAGTAGAGAGTTTACCTTAAAAGAAGCAGTGGTTAAAAAACTTCGTTCTTTTTATTTGTTTAATAATCCTAAGAAAAGAAACAATTTGGTATTAAAGAGCGGAGTTATTTATCTTCCCAAAAATTACAGTTTCTTGTCCGCATAAATTAACCTAGTTTCAAAAAGGCGGGGCTGATTTTCCCATCCAGAAATAAGGATTGACATGATTAGCTTGTGAGAATGCGTCTTAAAAATAAACCAATAGAATCAAAGCACACTTTTAGCGCGGAAGAATAGGGTTGTAAAACAAAGTTTCTGTTAAAAATAAAAACCTTAGAAGAATTGGTAATACTTTTTTACTCTATGACATTTTTATCCTATTTGGGATAAAATGACTGGAAACGGCAATTTATTGTGGCACGATCCCTTTCGCTACTTAAAAAGGACACTAGAGCTAAAGAGCACGCTTGAATAAACCCCCTCTGGAAAAGCTAAGACCTTTTGTTTGGGAAGATCGTATTTTCAGAACAATTTACACAGGGCCTAAAAAGCCTAACATTCAATTCTAAGCCCGTAATCATCCATTTTTTGAGAGTGGGGTAGTTCTTTGAACCAGCCTTCGGGATGGTATTCCCACCAAAACTCCCTTTTTCCATGTAATTATTTAGCTACAGTTTTCTCATTTTCAGTCAAGATTTGCGACAAGAAAATGATTCCCCCCCCCCCTCGCAGCCCGTATTCTTTACGCTCAATTTAGATGAACTTTTTGAAATGAATGAAAGTTATATAATAGAGTACCACCTTCCAAATTGCTTTAAAGGACTTTACACGGAAATACGGGCTTAGCTGTATATTTTTAAAGGATATTAACCCCCTTACTCAGCCTGATAAAAAATTCCATTTTCTCATTATTTTAGGCACATGCCTAGGCACAGGTGCAGCTAAAAGTTTGACTCTTTCTCTCAACTCTTCTTTTTAAAACAGTAAAAACTTTAGCGTAAAGAGCTGGGCGTTGATGAGGAAGCCCTTTCATATACGAAGTAATTTCTGTTCGTTTTAAGTTTAATGTCGCTCCTTACTTTCAGTTAAAAAAACTTGTTTATTTTTTATTTGATTTCTGAACGTTTTTGAATCAATGCATGTTTTGATTTCGGCTCTCCGCAGAGGAATAATTAAAATGAAATTTGCATTTTTTTTTTCATTTTTTTTTTTTGGCTAAATGGCTTTCTCATAATTTTGATCGAATGATTTTGAGAAAAAAAGAGCGGGGGCGGAAGCCTAGTTGCCCTCCTATTTTTTGGTTAATTAAAAAGGCAACTAGAACTCTTAATTTTTTACAAATCTTTTTATTAGTAAAAGATATACGTAAATTATAAATTAGCTTAGGTAAAGAACTTTTGTATTCTCCTGTTTTTATTACATACATCAGGGGATTCGCCCAATCGTCAGTACCTCGCTCTTTACAATAAAGCTTAAGTTTGTCCTAATTCATTAAGAATGACCCCTGAATCACAAAAGCCGTAGAATAAATAGTTGAAATTACTAAAAATGCTTTAGCGTAAAGATCAAGGTATTAGGAGGAGGTTAGCCCCTCATATGGGTAATAATTTCTGTTTGTTTTAAGTTTTAATGCTGCTCCTTACTTCCAGCTGCAAAAAAACTTTTTCATATTTATTTTTTCATTGTTTTTTAAATAATGCTAGTAAATCCTGCGCTCCCTTCATGGAAATTTCCTTTCCCCCATGACAAATTCCTTGATGGAAAGTTCCCCCAGCATATCCTCCTCTTCTCAACCCCTCCCCCAATCAAAAAATCGTCCTGAAAACGCCTGTACACTTCCTAATAACCATTATTATATGTAGACAATGGTCAAAGTTTGTAACTTGTAGCCCCTCCCACGGGGACTGTGGGGGAGTAAGTCGTCCCCAAAGACATAGTTATAAGGTTTTTCGACTACGCTGAGTAAAATGGCTATCTCAGAATTTTTATCCGTTGACTTTGGGAAAATAATTAGCGTGGGAGGGGGCCTAAGTGCCCTCCAATTTTTTCGGTCACTTAAAAAGGGCACTAGGACTTTTTATTTCAGTTAGAATGAGCCCTCTCGCAACATTCTAGGACAACTGGGGCGATACGATCACCCCTGGGAAAAAAAAACAAAAAACAAACAAACAAATAAACACGCATCAGTGATCTGCCTTCGGGCAAAAAAATACAAAATTCCACATTTTTGTAGATAGGAGCTTGAAACTTCTGCAGTAGGGTTCTCTGATACGCTGAATCTGATGGTGTAATTTTCGTTAAGATTATATGACTTTTAGGGGTGTTTCCCCCTATTTTCTAAAATAACTCAAATTTTCTCAGGCTGGCAACTTTTGATGGGTAAGACTAAACTTGACGAAGCTTATATATTTAAAATCAGCATTAAAATGCGATTCTTTTGATGTAGCTATTAGAGTTTTTAGAGTTTTGGTTACTATTGAGCCGGTTCGCTCGTTACTACAGTTCGTTACCACAAACTGTTTGATAAACAAAGATTTTTTTTTTCATTTAATCTCCTTATGAATCAAGATTTAGGCTTACTATTTAAATGTTGGACAAGATTTTGTAACATTTTTTAAATAGTTATGCTATACGACTTTGGACCGATGAATGCAGGGAAAAACGTTCAAATATATTGATTAAACATCTCTATAATCTTTGAGGCTTTATGGAGCTGAAGGAATTTGAATCCCCATCATGTTACAACTTTGAGCATTGAAAAACATTAATTAAATTAAAAAATTAAAATTATTTTATTATTTAATTATTTTAAAAAATTAAATTAAAAAGTATTAATCACCTCTCCTTTGCTACACGCATTAAAAGTTTCAACCCAGTTCCCTTAACCTTTCCTGAAACATGGCAGTTAATCTATTTTGACAAACTTGGATGCATATAGCGTATTTTAATTTAGGTATAATAACAATAATAAATATATTTTGTATATTTGAAATTAAATTCCGTTAAAATAATTAACAATTCCGATCAACTAAAGTCATTCACTAGATCTGCACGAGAGAGTTCATTATCAGGGTTCATCCAAAGTCTTGAGTTGCAAATTTTCATTGCCTAAATGTAAGTTGTATTTCTAATGAAGGTGGCAAAATCGTTCGGTTCTTCTAATTACAAAAGAAATGATGTTAAATTTATAGTTATATACTTGATTGGTCACATTTCCCCATATATACGACGCATTTTCGACATGATACCTAATTTAAGGTATACCATCTTTCGGAATCAACGGAAACAGTTAGAAACTTTTCTTCTTTTAAGCACTTTTGATTAGAATAATGTCTGTTTGCATTTTTAATTCCAATTAAATCCACAGTGCTAAATATACATTTTTCATGAAATGTAAAACTTATTGTTTGATGCTTGAAAGTAGTGTTGGGCTATAATTGGATTAAACAATATATCGATATTTTTACTTTCGATATTCGATATATCTATTTTGATATTTTTATCATTTGTTTTGATCAGATTAACTTCAGAGTCTGGAAAAATTCAATAACAGAATAATTCAATAACAAAAAGAGCATTTTAAACATTTTTTCCCCAAATTTGGAAATAAATGAAGAAAAACTTCTATTGCATGAAAGAATATTGCAAAAATCCTAATTTGGAATTACTCAGGATCAGGATAACGAAAAACAAGCGACTGGCTATTTTTGGCTTTTAAAATCAGCAAAATGTCAATATTTTCCACTGAGAATTGGTTCCGTCTTTTAGTGATTAAATAAATAAAATTCATTTTTCTTTCAACTGAAAGTAAGGAGTAACATTAAAACTTAAAAGAACAGAAATTATTCTATATATGAGGGGTATAAACCCTCCTCAATACCTTGCTCTTCACGCCAAAGTTTCTTTTTGTATTTTAACAATCTCCTTACTCTAATTAGACGGCTCTTGTGTTTGAGGAGTTCTTTTTAAATAAGTAACAAGCAAAAATTAGCGTAAAGAGCAAGGTATTGAAGAGTGTGATTTTCCCTCGTATAGCGGATAATCTTTTTTTTGTTTTACGTTTTAATATTTCTCACTAGATATAGATGAAAAATAAGATTTTTTATTTAATCTCTAACCGTTTTTCAAATAAATCCGGAAAATTCGCCTTTTCTGTCCATGGAAAATCTCCTACCCCAAGAAAATTCCTTCTTGGAAAGTTCCTCTTGCGTAACACCCCGCACCCCTCAGGCAATTCCATCCTTGTTGAAAACTCTCCCAACAAACTTGTTGCGGACAATTGCGCCAGGAAAATTATTTTAAGCCTACTTTCGTTTGAAAAAATCCATCCCATTGGACAGTCGCAACTCCTTTGAAAGTTTTCCCTGGGTAATTTTCCCAGAATATCTCCTTATGTAAAATTGAATTTGCAGAGAAAAACTAAATCAAATAAAAATAAGTTTGTATAAGAATTCTGGAAAATTCCCCTGTGCATAGTTTCCCTTCGAAAGTTCTTCCTCGGAAACTTCCCTCCACATAAAAAATTATCCCACAGGAAATTCCCCTACACAAAATTCACTCTTCCCCAAAAATGTCTGTTTAGGCTACTTCCCAATAACAAAAACTATATGTAAAAACTAGATAAATTTCATAGCTAAAAACTTTTTTCTCCACGGACTTGCAGGGTCGTGTCATATCCAGAGGTCTGATACTTGACCATTCAACTATGCTGATAAAAATGGATATCTCGAAATTTTGACCGGAAGACTTTGGTAAAAAGGAGTGTGGGAGGGAGGAGACATCTAGTTGCCCTTCAATCGGTTTCGTGACGAAATGGGAAGCTAGAACTGTAATTTCTGTTTGAGCGAGCCCTCTCCTGATTTTATATGACTATTAGTTCGATACAATCATCCTTGTAAAAAAAACTATTGAAACAGAAGAAATAAACGCGCATCCGTGATCTTTCTTCTGGCAAAACTTACAAAATTTCACATATTTTCAGGTGGAAGCTATAAACCCTTACAGTATGGTTCCCTCATATGCCGAATCTGTGATTTTTATTAAGATGAATTGACTTTATAAGGGCATTCCCGCCCTTTCTCAAAAATCATAAAAATTTTCTCAGGCTCACAAATTTTGATGGGTACATAAAACTTGATGAATTTTATATATCTGGAATCAGCATAAAAATCTAATTCTCTTGATATATCTATTATTATAAAAATTCCGTGTTTTACAGTTTCGATTGGTATTTGGCCAAGTTGCTCCTTACTTACAGTATGTTACCACGAACTATTTGATTAGCTAATGAGGCTTGGAATCCACTCTCAGAAAGAACATTGGCGGCGGGCATGGAAAATAATTTTATGACAATTTTGGTATTTCTGAAACCCATATTACAAGACCCCCACGACTTGAGTGGCTCAGTTTTTCTTGGAGCTAAAGACTCTCTACTGGAATCTAGAGAGCCGTGACAGATACAGCTGCTGACAAGGCTTGTCTTGTATTGACTACTAAAACTTCACCATGTGATCCCTAAAAACTGGCCTGATGCTTGATTCTGCACTTGTATCTACTGATACAGATTCAAGTAAGGCCCAATCCATGGCCTTTTGCTATTTTACTCTCAACTTGGAGAAGATTGTCAGGGTAATATACAATTTCTAGAAACGCAAATTGATGTTTGTGACTATCGTAGTGATCTGAACAAGGACTATAAGCCTAGAAAGTATTGTACCTAGCCAAGCCTTTTGGAGGTTCTCAGCAACATTTGAGAGCCCACCCTCACAAAATGTAGTTTCGGGCTATGCCATCTATGGATACAGTTGTGCTTGCTGTGTATCTTCATATACTGGTCAGTATATTGAACAGGTTGTCCTTCTTCTCGGCCAGTTGCGAAACAATTTTCTATGTTGGATCTATTCTGCTAGATGTTCATTGGTAGATACCAGAAAAAGCCGAAATAATATCGTTTTCGACATTGATATTTACGTTTCGATATTTGATATCCATGTTTGGTTCGATATATCGATATTGGTATCCGATATCGCCCAGCACTACTTACTCAAACAAGTTTGAAAGTTTCTTACTCAAACTCAGTTTCTTACTCAAACAAGAGTAAGAAACCTAAATCCAGTCAATCTATTTTATAACGGAAAGTTAGTAATCGTCCACGGGAATTTCCTATTTTAATGGGGGAGGAAGAGAACTAGGCTTTCCAAAAGCATTCAAAATGTCCGGGGCTTCTGCTGAGAACGGTGCAATTTACGCTGTATCCAGGGTAAACAAGTTCGTAGCATATTTCTAACACAAATTGATTTTGTGGGAGAAACCTAGGAATAGCAGGTGTAAGATTGATGAGGGAACACGGATTTTAATGACTTGTGGCATAGCAACTTAGAGAAAATTATATTTATATTTGTAAGGAATGTCATCTAAAAAAAACACAATAGAAACTCGGCCTATCTCCCCAGATAATCAGTAGTGTTTTTGACTTACACTCTTCGAAGAATTTGGCTGTCAAAAGCTTTCAAACATCTTCTTTTTTGTTTTCTTTTTTTAAAAGAAAGAAATAGTTTATTCATCAACAATGAGCATAACAAAACCTGTAGCAAAGCTTGTTTAGTTAAACAATCATCCCAGTAGGCCTATGTATAAATCAACTTACGAAAGGTGACGACAAGTAAACACCAAAAAAAACAAAAACGAAAAATCAAATAAAAAACCATTTGGTATCTCCCATCTCAATCCATCAAACCAAAATACCAAACAATTTTGGGTGGTAAACAAAAGCGTACATTGAATCTGGTAATCTGTATATCCAGGACGTTAATTGGGAAGGAATAAGGGGACAAAGGGAACTTGCCTCACAATTTTCGCCCTCCCCCATCCAACTCTTGGGATACTTTCTTTAAAAAATGTCCTCAATTTTTTTTATTTTTGATGAAAATATATATAACACAACAAAATTGGCATCCTCCCCCCACGTTAAAAATAAAAGATTCTACTCCCAAAGTTTTGAAAGAATATTTTGCCCCTCTCCCCCCCCGTCCCCTTCATTTTTGTAGATTGACGTGAAACTACAAAATCAATGAATTTCGCATTTTACCATGACCATTTCAGAAAGTTCACTTGAATTTTGGAAATAAGAGAGGAATCAAAAAAACTTATGTGCAAAATTCGACCAAATCCTCAATTATTTTGCGAACTTGCAGTACGACTTTAGATTTTGATTCAACTTAAACTATGTCTATTAACTAGACATATCACTACGAGACTTTCTTCGCAAAATTTATAAATTGTACTACTGAATTTTGGACCTTCACTGCCGGATATTGGAATTGGTATCAAAATCGGATTGAAATTTTGGACTCTGAGATTCTGCTGTAACTACTCAGTTTTTCTCAGGTACAGTGTAATTTTGGCCTTATGGTCCAAAATTGAGAAAACCCTAAAAAGTGTTGGTTGTTGCCTCCTCCCCCGTGATATGAGGCCCTTGTCCATTACAATGAACATGGAAAGTAGAATCAAATTCTATTCATATGCATTGCGGCTTCCATTGTTTAAATTTTGTCCTAGTTTATCCCTTTGAAATGGATCTAGTTCATACGCTGCAAGGTGTTTTTTAGAAGTAATTATCTGTTGTTTTACTTCCTCTTCTCCCAAACAATCTACCACAAATCACTATCAATAAATAAATGAAACTCAAAATGAACAGAAATTTCAATAAATAGTCAATTCAAACTCAAAACGAGCAAACATTAACATGAGTAGGGCTGATAACCCTTATGCCTTCTTAAGACCTGAACACAATTTGCGCTTTGCTAAAAATTAAATTTAAAAAACAAGTTTTTTTTAACTGAAAGTAAGGAGCGACATTAAAACTTAAAACGAACAGAAATTAGTCCGTTAATGAAAGGGGCTGTTCCCTCCTCAACGCCCCGCTCTTTACGCCAAAGTTTTTTACTGTTTTAAAAAGTAGACTTGAGAGAAAAAAATAAAATGGTTCCATTTATTCCTTATATGAAAGGGGTTGTCCCCTCCTCAACGCCTCGCTCTTTACACTAAAGTTTTTAATTGTTTTAAAAAGTAGAGTTGAGAGAAAGAGTCAAACTCACAACTGAGTTTGGCTCAGTTATCTTTAAAAGCCGTTTTTTTTTAGTTTTGTTTACTATTGAGCCGGGTCGCTCCTTACTACAGTTCGTTACCATGAACTGTTTGAAAAAAAACAACAACAACAAAACAAATGACCGTGGATTGTTAGTTTCCATTTATTTATTGATAGGGATTTGTGTTAGTTTTCACTTCGAAGTTTATTTGACTTTATTTTTGATCATTCTTGGCTTAATGGAGCTCTTTACTTTTCTTTGAGAAACTTGTTTCTTGAAAAAGTTGTTTTTTAAACTTAATTTCTGCTTGTTTTATTGACACAGTCTTTTTCACAGCAAAAATTATATTTTATATCTTTTCAATTATTTATGGCACTTGGTAGTTACCAAGTGACATATAGCGATCGCAAATTCTGTTGGTCTGTCTGTCTGTCGGTCTGTCGCGGTTTTGCTAGTTTGGGCACTTCCAGATAAGCTAGGGCAATGAAATTTGGCAGCCGTATCAGGGATTAGACCAGATTGAATTATAAATAGTCGTTTTACTGATTTGACCATCTGGGGAGGGGGTGGGGGACGGTTAATTCGATAAAATTAGAAAAAATGTGGTTTTTTAACTTACGAACGGGTGATCGGATCTTAATGAAAATTGACATCTAGAAGTATATCGTGTCTCAGAGGTACTATTTTAAATCCCGACCGGATCCGGTGTCATTGGGGGGAGTAACAAGGGGAAACCCAAAATCTTGGAAAACGTTTAGACTAGAGGGATCGGGAGGATACTTGGTGAGAAAAATAAGCACAAGCCCTAGCTACGTGATTGAAAAAACTGTAACGGATCCACTCTCTTTTGGGGAGTTGGGGGGAGGGTTAATTCTGAAAAATTAGAAAAAATGAGGTATTTGTAACTTACGAAGGAGTGATCAGATCTTGATTTGATATTTAGAAGGACCTGGTAACTCAGATCTCTCAACTTAAATCCCGACTGGATCTAGCGTCATTGGGGGAGTTGGGGAGGGGGAATGGAAATCTTGGAAAACGCTTAAAGTGTAGAGACAAGGATGAAACTTGATGGGAAGAATAAGCAAAATTCTTAGATACGTGACTGACATAACCAGACTGGATCTGCTCTCTTTGGTGGATTTGGGGGGGGGGGGCTAAAGCGGTAAAGATTGTTAATTCGAGAAAATTAGAAAAAATGAAGTATTTGTAACTTACGAACGGACGATCAGATCTTAATGAAATTTGATATAGAATGATCTTGTGCTTCAGAGCTCTTACTCTAAATTCAGATCCAGTAACATTTGGGGTAGTTGGAGAGGGAAACTGGAAATAATGGAAAACGTGAAAATTGAGGTATCTTTATCTTACGAATGGGTTGTCTTGATATATAACTTGATATATAGAGAGATCTTACGTCTCAGATACTCCATTTTCAATTCAAATCGGATCCAGGGGCACAGGAGGCTGGAGGGGGTAACACAAATCTTGGAAACCGGAAATCTTGGAAACCGCTTAGAGTGGAGAGATCGGGATGAAACCTGATGGGAAGAATAAGCACAAGTTCTAGATACATGATTGACATAATTGGACCGGATCCGTTCTCTTGGGGGGGGGGGGTGGCTGGGATTTCCAGTGCTTCGGCGAGTTCGGTGCTTCTGGACCTGCTAGAACGATAAAAAGTGGTAGACGTGTCTGGGACCTACACTAATTGACTTGATAATTATCGTTTCCCCGATTCGACCATCTGGGGCGCTGGAGGGAGAGGAAAAACTGAAAAAAAATAGGCATTTTTAACTTACGAACGGGTAATCAGATCTTAATGAAAGTTGATACTTAGAAGGACTTTGTGCCTCAGAATTCTTATTTTAAATCCCGACCGTATTCGATGATATTGAGGAGAGTTGGAGGGGGAAAAGAAAAATCTTGGAAAACGCTTAGAGTCGAGAGATCGGGATGAAACTTAGTGGGAAGAATGAGCACAAGTCCTGGATACGTGATTGACATAACCAGACTGAATCCACTCTTTAGTTAGGGGGGTGTTAATTCGGAAAAATTAGAAAAATTGAGGTATTTTTAACTTAAGAACGGGTTACCAGACCTTAATGAAATTGGATATTTAGAAGGAAAACGTGTCCCAGAGCTCTCATTTTAAATCCTGATCAGATCTGGTGACATTTGGGGGAGTTGGAGGGGAAAATCGAAAATGTGCCCATTTCCGCAATCTATTTTGCCGTCTATTAAAGCATTAGTGAAAACTAGATCTTCCAAAAAAAGTTTAAACTACTTTAGAAGTGTTAAAATTAACTGTGTTAAAAAAAAAAATTGTAAAGAGTTCGAAATTCTGCCCAAAATGGAATAAATTAAAAAATGAAGGAAAATACAATGAAAATAAAAATGATACACAAGAACAAAGTTCCAATATCAGAAATGTTTCTTTTCAGGGGGTCGCAAAGCTATCTTCAATGACGAGGCTGACGTCATTGAAAAACCCATAGACTTCGCCTTTGGGTTTTTCCGACTTCGCCCGAAAAACCCATAGGGAAGACATGGCCTAAAGCTTCCGATAAGCTTATGATCTCTAGCATAACATTTAAGGAAGAAATAATATAAAACAAACCAACTTGCATTTTACAATTCGCCTATAATAAAAAGAGAAAAAAGAGAACCACTAAAGTTTCAAGTACTTTTGGAATCATGTCCTCTGAGAGATACAGCTTTTCTTTGACTACTTTTAGGTGATTATTATTGTTTGCTTGATTGCTGCGATGCAAGTCTAGCCTGTGTTTAATAACTGTGCAATCATAATGTGTCAAAACTGATGGATATATATTATTGATGTAATATAACCGTCCCATTCCACGGCCCCACCTTATCTGTTTAAGAAAAATCTCTAAAAAAGTATCCAGGCTATAAGGAAATTTGTTGGGTACAGTTGCTGAAAAGGCAAAATTCCAGTTTAGTGACTTCTTGGGTAAAATTCTAGTTGATTGACTTCTTGCTATCTCAGAAAGGGATTATGTTAGGAAAATGAAACAGTCAATGTTCCTATTGCCTGAACAATTGTTTTGGGTCATGAAACTTATGTTAATAGATACATTTTGACTTTTTGAACATCTTTTCTCTCTTGCAAAATTACTGCAAACTCACCATTATGGAGTTAGCCTATTATATATTTGCACATTAGGGGGAGAGGGGGTAAAGCATAGCATATACTAAATACAGAAATGGTTAGTTTATGTATTTAATATATGCTATGCTTTACCCCCACCCCCCTAATGTGCAAATATAAAGCCCAAATTTGTTTCTGAACTATTACAGATTTGCAATTTCAAATATCCAATCAATGAAAATGGAAATGATTACAATACTTTATGTGTAATATAGGATATTTGGGCTGGAATAACTTCATAATGGTGAGTTTGTGGTAGTTTTGCAAGAGAAAAAAGATGTTCAAAAGTCAAAATGCATCTATTAACAATAGTTTCATGGCCCAAAACAATTGTTTGGTAATGGGAACATTGACCAATGAAACTCTTGCAAATGGGTCTACAGGCTAAAGTATATCCTGGGGAGGTATTTTTAAGTACCCACCTCCACTCCTTCTCCCTCTGGAGGGCCCTGAAATTTGCCTACATGGCAGGTCTACCTGTTGTTTTGACAAAACAACATCTTACCTTAATTTTCAGTTGCTAGTTGCCTTTTCTCTGCCTTTAGTTCTGAAAATGCAATTCCTGTTATTTGAGTAGAATTTGGAGCTATATCAATGTTGTTTTTTTTCAAAATTTAGGAAATATATTTGCATATCTTCAAAATCTTATAAATTAGGATTGAGCAAAGCTGTGAAGCTGAAAACAATTTTGTTGTACTTCATTTAAGCAGAAGATCTATTTTGCAGGATTTCACTTTTATAACACACATATTTTTAAAGGTCACCAAAGGTAAGGGCCCTCTAGAGGGAGAAGGAGTTAGGTAGTCCCTTCAAAATACCTTCCTGGGACATACTTTAGCCTGTAGACACATCCCTGAAAGTTTCATTTTCCTAACCTAACCCCTTTCCAAGATAGCAAGAAGTCACTTAACTAGAATTTTACCAACTTCTTGCTATCTCAGAAAGGGGCTAAGTTAGGAAAATGAAACTTTCAGAGATAGGTCTACAGGCTAAATTGTGTCCTGGGGAGGTATTTTGAAGTACCTAACTCCACTCCTTCTCCCTCTAGAGGGTCCTGACTTTTAAAAATATGTGTGTTATAAAATTAAAACCTTGTAAAATAGATCTTCTGCTTGAATAAAGTACAAAAAAATTGTGTCCAGCTTTACAACTTTGCTCAATTCCTATTTAGAAGGTTTTATAGATATGCAAATACATTTCCTAAAAATTTAACAAAGATTTGGCTCAGAATTCTACTCAAATAACAGGAATTACGCTTTCAGAACTTAAGGAGAGAAAAAGCAACTGGTAACTGAAAAGTAAGGTAAAATGCTGTTTTGTCAAAATTTCAATAAGTATAGACCTGTCATGTAGACAAATTTCAGGGCCCTCTAGAGAGAGAGGGAGTAGAGGTAGGTATTTAAAATACCTTCCTGGGATATACTTTACCCTGTAGACCCATCCCCAAAAGGTTCATTTTCCTAACCTAACCCCTTTCTGAGATAGAAAGAAGTCACTAAACTAGAATTTTACCAAAAATATTTTTCTGATCTATTTTTTAGCTTGTCTTCTTCTAAAGAGCCACTTTTCTGTAATTTTGCCATATGTCATACCATTTTGGCTTTGTTTAGAACCTCTGTCTTTTACAGGCCTTGGTTCCCCCAATAATATCTAAAGGACAATTGCCCCCCCCCACCAATAATTCAGAGAAAAATTATTGTATAGCCCATGCTTCTTGACTTGCCACATGTAGACCCTTCTTACAACACCCCACTCCCTTTGAGTTATGAGCACTGGCATCAATCACAGGAGGGACATAGTGGTTATGTTCTTCTCTGGATTTGAAAAAATACACTTTGGGGCATTCTTTCATTGAAAATTCATTTTTGATATTTTCACTAAAGATTAAATCAGCCCAAACTTCAATCACCCCCACTAGATTTTGAAAACAAATTTTGACTTACTACATTTTTGTGAATTGATGCCATCAAATATGAATTATATAACATAGTTTCAAAGTTTGAGCAATTTTTTCTTGGATCAAGTATTTTTCACACTTGAAATGTATAAAAAAGAGGAAGCTTTAGGGCCCACAACCTCTATAATCCTGCAATATTTAAATTAATTTCATCACATCTAAAAATGTTCATATACAAATCAGTTTTTTTTTAATTTGCCCCTCACCCTTCAAACAAAAATTTAAGAGGAAGTTTAAAATTCCCTATTATCATTTATGACAACTTCTAGTAAAAATCAAAGGGAATACCACAGGCCTGCAAGTGAAATCTCAGTCCCTCAAATTTCATTATGTTGTATAATATACATTATACATAATGCACTTTTTATCTGCTTAGATGAGTGACACTATTTCCACTTATTCTAGCCTTTGATATTCATCTAATTTTTTGCATTTCATGTATATTTCTTTTTTAATAATATATATTTAATCTTTGTGCTTTAATGTACAAACTAAAGTAAAAAGTATCTTTCTAAGAAGAATTAAATAAAAAAACAATTTTTGTTTTAACTGAAAGTAAGGAGCAACATTAAACCTTAAAACAAACAGAAATTACTTCATATATGAAAGGGGCTGCTCCCTCCTTTTTTTTGGCTAAATGGCTTTCTCATAGTTTTGATTAAATGATTTTGAGAAAAAAAGGAGCAGGGGAGGAGGCCTAGTTGCCCTACGATTTTTTGTTACTTAAAAAGGCAACTAGAACTTTCAATTTTTTATGAACGTGATATATGTAACTTATGTAACAAACTTCTGTATTTGTATGTTTTTATTGTGTATATGAAGGGGTTTACCCCTTGTCAGTACATTGATCTTTACACTAAAGCTTAAATTTTGTCCCAATTTCTTAAAAACGACCATTGAATCACAAAGGCCATAGAATAAATAGTTGATATTACTAAAAATACTTTAGCATAAAGAGTGAGGCATTAGGAGGAAGTGAATCCCTCAAATGTGTAATAATTTATGTTTGTTTAAGTTTCAATGCTGCTCCTTACTTTCAGTTGAAAAAAACTTTTTTCATATTTTTTTTTATATATTTTTTTTTTAATAATGCTAGAAAATAATGTGCTCTGTTCATGGAAATGTTCTTTCCCCATGACTTATTCCTCCATGGAAAGTTTCCCCAACATATCCCCCTCTTTCCAACCCCTCACCAATAAATCCCTCTGAAAACGTCTGTACACTTACAAAAAACAATTACTATATGTAAGCACTGGTCTAAGTTTGTAACTTGTACAAACTTGTACTCCCATGGGGACCTTGGGGGAGTAAGTTGTCCCCAAAGAGATAGTTATAAGGTTTTTCAACTATGCTGAATAAAATGGCTATCTCAGAATTTTGATTTGGTGGGTTTGGGAAAATAATTAGCATGGGAGGGGGCCTAGGTGTCTTCCAATCTTTTTGGTCACTTAAAAAGGGCACTAGAACTTTTCATTTCTGTTAGAATGAGCCCTCTCGCAATATTCTAGGACCACTGGGTCAATATGATCACCCCTGTTGGAAAAATGAATAAATAAACACACATTCATGATCTGCCTTCTGGCAAAAAATACAAAATTCCACATTTTTGTAGATAGGAGCTTGAAACTTCTACAGTGGGGTTCTCTGATACACTGATTCTGATGGTGGTGATTTTCGTTAAGATTCTATGACTTTTAGTGGATGTTTCCCCTATTTTCTAAAATAAACAAATTATCTCAGGCTTGTAACTTTTGATGGGTAAGACTAAACTTGATGTTACTTATATATTTAAAATAAGTATTAAATGCGATTCTTTTGATGTAGCTATTGGTATCAAAATTCCATTTTTTAGAGTTTTGGTTACTATTGATCCGGGTTGCTCCTTACTACAGTTTGTTACCATAAACTGTTTGATAGAGAACAAATCTTAAACTTAAAACTAGCATAAATTAGATTATCCATGAGATCAAATTTAAATGATTCATAATTGCTATGAATAAAGAAATTAAGCTTAAAAACAAATGAGCAATAACTATATTTATATCTGTAACGAGTATACTAGCATTTTCTGGTGTGAAATCATGACTTTGGGAAAATCTTTCTCCACCTCCCAGCTTCCTTAGTATTTTTTTGCTAAAGATGCTTCCCATTCTCCCAAGTATTCAGTGAACTGAAATGTGCTTTTTGGCAGCTTTTAGAGTCCCTTTGCCTCAAGAAAGTCAGAAAAAAATCTGAAATACCCTTGAAAATTTCAATCTTGATTGAAATGGGATTATTTCAATCTTGACTGGTGAAAATAGTCAGCAAATCAGTAAAAATGCCCTTCCTCTGTCTCTTCCATATTATTTTAGCTAGTGATACCTCTCAATGATATTTTGTATAGTAGGATAATTGCCTGATTTTTGACAATATTTTCAGTGCTATTCCAAATCAACCTAAAAAATAATAATAAAAAAAGATTAGGGCTTAATAGGGCTGATTTTAAATTTCATCACTTATTCATGGGCATCATTAGCACATATTTCATAAATATACTTGTAATTCCATGAAACAAACATGAAATCCCAAACTTATTTTTTGTCTTCAATCCCTTGCACAAATAACTAGTACTACACCTCATTCAAATACAATATTTCGCTTTTAATTCATATACCAGCTGGAGAGGATTTTGTGATCTGCTTCTCAAACTGATTACCTCTCTGATTGGAGGACAAGTAAGTTCAGTGGTTGCCAGAAAGGGCCTGAGAACTATTTCATCATTGAGCTTCAACTCCAATTTTGTCATAAATCATAAAATGTTAGCAGTTTGATTAGTAAGATTAGGCATCCAATAAATTAATTTTTTAAGATTCTGTAATCTTGTCTAAATTTTGTCAAGCAGAGATGAAAAGAAAGAAGAGAACAGAATCCATGGCGCATAGGCTTCAAGTGGGTCCTTCTTATGATCCCATTGTTTCTTTGTTTTTATGGCACTTGGTATTAACCAAGTGACATATAGCAATTGCCAATTCTGTTGGTCTGTCTGTCTGTTGGTCCTGGTTTTTCTACTTTAGGCACTTCCAGGTAAGCTAGGACGATGAGATTTGGCAAGCGTATCAGGGACCGGACCAGATTAAATTAGAAATAGTCGTTTTCCCGATTTGACCATCTGGGGGGAGTGGGGGGCCGGTTAATTAGCAAAAAAAAATAAAAAAAATGAAGTATCTTTAACTTATGAGCGAGTAATTGGATCTTAATGAATATTGATGTTTAGAATGATAGTGTCTCTCAGAGCTCTTATTTTAAATCCCGACCGGACCTGATGACATTGGGGGGAGTTGGAGGGTGGAAACTTAAAGTCCCAGTTTTGCTACTTTAGGCACTTCCAGGTAAGCTAGGACGATGAAATTTGGCAAGCGTATCAGGGACCGGACCAGATTAAATTATAAATAGTCGTTTTCCCGATTTGACAATCTGGGGGGGAGGAATGGGGGCCGGTTAATTCTGAAAAAATAGAAAAAATGAAGTATTTTTAACTTATGAGTGGGTGATTGGATCATAATGAAATTTGATGTTTGGAATGATACTGTGTCTCAGAGCTCGTATTTTAAATCCCGACCGGATCTGATGACAGTGGGGGGAGTTGGAGGGGGAAACCTAAAATCTCGGAAAACACTTAGAGTGGAGGGATTGGGATGAAACTTGATGGGAAAAATAAGCGTAAGTCCCAGATACATGATTGACATAATCGGAACTGATTCGCTCTCTTTGGGGTAGTTGGGGGGAGTAATTCTTAAAAATTAGAAAAAATGAGGTATTTTCAACTTACGAACGGGTGATCGGATCTCAATGAAATTTGATGTTTAGAAGGATATCGTGTCTTAAAGCTCTTATTTTAAATCCCGAACGGATCTGGTGACGGGGGCGGGGAGTTGGGAGGGGGAAACCTAAAAGTTGGAAAACACTTAGAGTGGAGGGATCGGGATGAAACTTGGTGGGAAAAATAAGCACAAGTCCTAGATAAGTGATTGAAATAACCGCAACGGATCCGTTCTCTTTGGGGGAATTGGGGAGGGTTAATTCTGCACAAATTAGAAAAATGAGGTATTTTTAACTTACGAAGGAGTGATCGGATCTTAATGAAATTTGAAGTTTGGAAGTATATCGTGTCTCAGAGCTCTTATTTTTAATCCTGACTGGATCCGGTGACATTGGGGGGAATTGAGGGGTATTACCTAAAATGTTGAAAACGCTTAGAGTGGAGGGATTGGGATGAAACTTGGTGGGAAAAATAAGCACAAGTCCTAGATACGTGATTGACATAACCGGGACGGATCCGCTCTCTTTGGGGGAGTGGGGGCGAGGGTTAATTCTGAAAGATTAAAAAAATGAGGTATTTTTAACTTACGAGTTAAGAAGGAAACATGTTTGAGAAGGAAGCATGATGAGAATACAATATGCATAACAATTGTAGCAAACAGATTTTGCATGGAACTCCCTATATTTTACCCCCCCCATAATGTGTAAATATACAGTTGAAATTATATATTTCCCCTCTATTCTCCCAATGCGTCTCTCTTGTTTCATACCTTGTACTTATTAATTGAATTAACTGTTTAAAAGAAGAACCGGAAAACAAGTGATGGGTGACAGAATGCATTGGTTTTATATAATTTGGACTATATATTTGCTTTTTAGGGGAAGGTGGGTTGGCGGTAAAGTATAGGTGGGATCCATGCAAAAGGTGTTAGCTACAGCTATTGTGCATATTATGAAATGTTTTCTTAACATATTTCCTTTTCTAGGCTTATACCCCTAAGCTGTAACTATTGCTGACGAAATTGGAATTCCCCAAGAAGCAAAGTCCTGCGGATGTAACTGTTCCAGTCATCTTGCAGTCAGCAGAGTAAAGGGAAAATATTTTTACACTCTGGCAGTCATCAATGATGATTTTACATTCATGAACTTAGCTATTGACTTTTAATTAGTTTCCATGTCCTTTGGGCACAGACAACGCGGACCCCAGTTATTGCTCACCTGTTTCAAAGGCCGCCTTTTCAAATGCGCAATTTAAATATGTATTTAAAACGTTTTCCATGAGTTTGATGAGCAGGTCATTCAAAGAGTCTATGTCAGAAGATAAGGATAAAATTGTAACTGAAATGTATGAAAAAATTCCTACCTATAAAGAACGGTATCGATAATTCAAAAGGGCAAGGTTTCATGAAAATCAAAAACCTGATTTCATGTGTCCCTCCCTTCCTTAGAATACCGAACAAGAAGAGACTACAGAAACACCGTATTTTCAAGTTTATCTTTATAATAATTGCCAATAAAGAAAGTACAGCAAATTCGATAACTCTAGTACCGAGTCTAATTTTAGGTTCTGACCTTCTCACAAGTGCCAAATGAGCTCTTGGCTCTTGGTTCTTCTGACCTCGCCACAAGTGCCATATGAGCTCTTAGCTCTTGTTTGTTCTGGCATATTAAAAGATCCTGAAGGTAATCTTGGCAAGCAGCTGAGAAACATTAAAGTAAGATACTATCCAGTGCTGCATTTGTGTACACATTTTTTTTTTAATTTTTGGAAATGAACAGTAACTAAAAAATTGAAGTTTTTTGAGGGGCATAGTGCAAAACCAAATTTTATGGACTTGAATGATATGTCTATTGCAAATAAATGTTCAATGCAAAATTCACAACATTTGACAAAATATGAGATAAAAACAGCTTTTAAAGATCCTTAGTATCACTACTCTAGGGAATTATGCCACTCATTGGCATAATTCTGGCATAAATTGCCACTCGTTGGCATAAATGGCATATGCCTGACACTCATTGCAGATGGGCCCAATTTGGCTTTGGATGCTTGTTTTCCTGTCATTCTACACAAATTAATGGTTTTGTGTCAATTCTAAACTCTTGGTCAACCTGCCTAAGACCATAGGCAGGCATGTCTTGTTTGCTTCTCATTCAAAGCAATCTAATAGTCTTATGTCAATTTTAAACTCTTGGTCAATCTGCCTGAGGCTGTAGGTGGGTGTGCTTTCTAAAAGCTAACAAACAAGTATTGGTCCAATAAGAGAGTCATATTTACTCCCATTCATTTACCTGTGTCATTTAACCAAACACTTGGAAAGCTATAGGTTTAACCATTTGCATGCATGTCCAGAGGACTTGTTGGTCATGTGTAAATCCTATGACATGGTATTCTATCTTTAGACTACAAGCAGCCAAGCCTATTAGGCTTATGTTTCACTTGTTTGTCTGTAAGTACAAGCAAATTCAGTTAAAGGAATTTTATGGTCCAAATCTTTAAGGAGGATATAAAGGTTTTCTTAGGGGGGGGGGCTAAGAAAAACAAGAAAAGAACACCATTAGACAAAAATGTACACTCTTGTTTTAATTTATAGGTTTTACTGAATTGAATTTCATGTTATGCTTTGACTATTTTCAGGTCATGACTTTTTTTGTTATTTACTAATGACATCCCCTCCCCCTGCCAGTCAAACCACACCCCTACTTGTGCTGTGAGCTGCAAGAAGTCTTATCATATATAAAAAAAAATGCATTACTTCTCCCAGCTATTGAGAACATTAACTATTGGTTATTTATTTAAACCTTTCCTTGTATTTTTTGCTACATTTCTAATGTGGACTATTTAGAAGAAGATTAAGAATTTCATTTGATGCTTTTACTATTTTCATTCACAACTCTGTTTTTTATTCAATTAATATTATATTTCATTTTAGCCCATCTGGAAAGCTAGTTCAGATTGAGTATGCTTTGGCAGCAGTGGCTTCTGGAGCAGCTTCTGTAGGAATCAAAGGTTTGTTCTTTGTCATAAATTGATTTTTCTTTGGTCATATGATTGTTAGTATAGTCTTATTCAGTTATTGAATTATTGTTGTGTGGGGTGCCAACCCTAAATTGCTGGAGAATGGTTCTTGAACCACACCTACCATGTGATCACTGTTACCAAGTGGCCTTAAATTGCATCCCTCCAGTACTCTCTAGTCCCGATGGTTGGTCGCTTGACCTTAACACAACAACCAGATCTGTTGCCATCATCAACTATGGAGCATCAGAATTCTTGCAACTGTGAAAAATCAACACTAAGAAGGACCTAGAAAGAATTTTCCTTATTAAAATTGGTCTCGTTTAGTTAGTTTACAGTCAGCTTTTATTCTGCTTAAGTAGTTATTCTACACTCTTTTATGAATAGGTTCGCATAATAAAAATTACAGAGAAGAGGGGGGAGTTATTGCAGAAAGATGCATGTTTGTTGCTGTAATTTTTTGCGATTTCAGGGAGAGGTAGGGGGATGGAGTCTTTTTCTTGCCTCAGGTTTGCAGATATGCTGTCATAGATTTGCATACATACAGCATTTTCTTGGGTATTTCAGGTTTTTTGGACTTTTCTTGAAGTGAAGGGTGTCTAAAATCTGCTAAAAAGCCCGTTTCTGTTCACAAAATGCTTGGTAGAGAGGAGTTTGTCAAAAAATACTAAGGAAGCTGGGAGGTGGAGACAGATTTTTCCAAAGTCATGACCTATCTAAGTTGTCTTTTCACACCGGAATATGGTAGTAATCTAAATTAATATGCTAATAGCTGGGAGGTAGAAGCGGGGGGAGGGGCAGATTTTCCATGACCAATCTAAGTTGTCTTTTCACACCAGAAAATGGTAGTATGCTAATTACAGATATAAATATTGTTATTGCTTCTTTGTTTTTAATTTTGATTTTCTTTATTTGTAGCAATTTCCAGTCATTTAAATTTATCTCGTGGATAATTTAATTTTATCCTAGTTTAAGTTAAGTTTGTTCTCGATTCTTCTTGGAAAGATTATTTTTTTTAGTTTAATTTGTTCACTCAAAGACAAAGATTAAATATACATTATTAAAAAAGAAATATACATGAAATGCGAATATTAGATGAATATCAAAGGCTGGAACTGGTGGAAATGGTCTGACTCGTATTTTAAACTTCCACTTAAATTTGTTTTTCGGGTGAGGGGCAAATTTGCAAAAAACTAGTTTTTAAATGGAAATTTTTTAGAGATTATGAAATCAGTTTAAATATTGCATGATTATGGAGGTTGTGCGCCTTAATGCTTCCTTTTCTTTATGCATTCCTAGTGTGAAAAATACCTGATCCAAGAAAAGACTACTAAAACTTTTGGATTATGTTATGCAATCTCATATTCGATGGTGTCAGTTCACGAAAATGTAGTGAAGTCAGAATTTGTTTTTCCAAAACTAGTGGAGGGGGATCCAAATTGTGTCCTGATTTAATCTTTTTATAAAAATATCAAAAAAATGAATTTTCAATGAAAATGCCCCCCAAAAAGGTATTCTTTGTAAATTTAGAGGGGAACATTATCTTCATGTTCGTCCTGCAATTGATGCCAGTGCTCATATTATACATGTTCTTATTGTTTTTTATGTCACTTGGTATTAACCAAGTGACATATAGCAATCGCAAATTCTGTCAGTCTGTCTGTCTGTCGGTCTGTTGGTCCTGGTTTTGCTACTTTAGGCACTTCCAGGTAAGCTAGGCGATGAAATTTGGCAGGCGTATCAGGGACCAGACCAGATTAAATTGGAAATAGTCGTTTTCCCAATTTGACCATCTGGGGGGAGGGGAGTGGGGGGCCCGTTAATTCAGAAAAAAAATGAAGTATTTTTAACTTGCAAATAATTGATCAGATCTTAATGAAATTTGATGTTTGGAAGGATATCGTGTCTCAGAGCTGTTATTTTAAATCCCGACCGGATCTGGTGACATTGGGGGGGGGGGGGGTTTGGAGGGGGAAACCTAAAATCTTGGAAAATACTTAGAGTGGAGGGATCGGGATGAAACTTGGTGGGAAAGATAAGCAAAAGTCCTAGATACATGATTGACATAATTGGAACGGATCTGCTCTCTTTGGGGTAGTGGGGGGGGGGTTAATTCTGAAAAATTAGAAAAAACTAGGTATTTTAACTTACGAACAGGTGATCGGATCTCAATGAAATTTGACATTTAGAAGGATATCGTGTCTCAAAGCTCTTATTTTAAATCCCGACCGGATCTGGTGACATTGGGGAGAGTTTGGAGGGGGGACCTAAAATCATGGAAAACGCTTAGATTGGAGGGATCGGGATGAAACTTGGTGGTAAAAATAAGCAGAATTCTTAGATACATGATTTACATAATTGGAACGGATCCGCTCTATTGGGGAGGGGGGGGGTTTAATTCTGAAAAACTAGAAAAATGACGTATTTTTAACTTACGAAGGAGTGATCGGATCTTCATGAAACTTCATATTTAGAAGGACCTCGTAACTCAGATCTCTTATTTCAAATCTCAACCGGATTAAGCGTCATTGGGGAGGGGGGCAGTTGGGGGGACCGGAAATATTAGAAAATACTTAAAGCGGAGAGATCAGGATGAAACTGGATGGGAAGAATAAAAACCTGTCTAAGATACGTGACTGACATAACCGGACCGGATCTGCTCTCTTTGTTGGATTTGGTGGGGGGGGGGGGTGTAATTTGGAAAAATGAGGTATTTGTAACTTACAATAGGGGGACCAGATCTTAATGAAACTTGATATTTAGAAGGATTTTGTGCTTTAAAGCTCTAATTTTAAATTCTGACCAGATCCTGTGACATTGGGGGTGGGGCTGGAGGGGTAAACCGGAATTCTTGGAAAACGTGAAAATTGGGGTATTTCTATCTTACGAATAGGTGATCAGATCTTAATGAAATTTGATATTTAGAAGGAATTCATATCTCAGAGCTCTTATTTCGAATTCCGACCAGATCTTTTGACATTGGGGGGGAGTTGGAGGGGAAATCTTGGAAAACATTTGGAGTGGAGGAATCGGGATGAAGCTTGGTGGATAGAATAAGCAAATGTCCTTGATACGTGATTGACGTAACCATACTGGATTGGCTCTCTGTGGGGGAGTTGGGGAGAGGTTCAGTGATTTGGCGAGTTTGGTGCTTCTGGATGTGCTAGGACGATGAAAATTGGTAGGTGTGTCAGGGAGCTGCACAAATTGACTTGATAAAGTCGTTTTTCCAGATTCGACCATCTGGGGGGCTAAAGGGAGAGGGAAAATTAGAAAAAATGAGGTATTTATAACTTGCGACTGGGTGATTGGATCTTAACGAATTTTGATATTTAGAAGGACATCGTGACTCAGAGCTCTTATTTAAATCCTGACTGGCATTAAGCCTCTGATTTTCCTGTTAAATCAATCTATTGATTCTTAGAATTTTGTTAGAGCTCTTACCATATGTGCTCTTGGCTCTTAGATCTTCTTCCCTCGTCACAAGTGCCATATGAGCTCTTAGCTCTTGTTTTTTTTCTATTTTAAGTTTGTTCCTGACAAACTTAAATAGTGTGGGCCTGTGTGTTCGTGCTTGAAATGCAAGTTTTTTTTTATGTTTGTCAGCGAAAAACACGAAATAGTGCTATTGTTACATACTGCTCTATGAATCATGGCTTTTGACGTGTTTCAGAAATCCTCGTATAATTTACAATTCAGTTTTCAGATTTCTTACCGAAATTTTTGAGCCTTAGCAGTCATCATAAACTATAATTTTTCTAGTTGGGAATTTAGACATTCATTAGAAAGCTTTTCTTTTTAAATGTTCTAAGAGATCCAGGAGTGTTTTGTTTCCAATATTAGAATCCACAGGATTCATATTTTAGTATTTTTTTTTATTATATATCAAATTGCTGGGTTTAAAAAAGTGTTCAATATATTTTTTATCCAGTTTAGACTTGAGGCACAATGTCTAGCTCCAGGGACGTACTCAGGGTCATCGTAGCAGTAATACCACCCCCCCCCCCCAAAAAAAAATGTTAAATGAAATATTGCAGGAAAAATAGACTCCTTGTGTTTTTGGCGAAAATAAAGGAATAAATATGTACATTCTGAAAAAAAGGAGGACACCCCTTCCCCCCACAAGACATGCTTACACATAAGAAAAATAGTGTTTGGTTCCTCTCCCTTAGCTATTAGCTCAAATGACCTCCTGCTCCCTCTCATTAACTCTTTGGCCACATAATTTGTTTTTCTATTGGGCTGTGTTTATTATTGTGTTAATTTTAGGTTATGTATTGGACATACAACATCTCCTAGTTGCGTAGTGGTATTTGGATAGTCAAACAGTTTGTGGTTACAAACTGTAAGTAAATGAGGATTCAGCCGAACAGTAACCAAAACTCTAAAAAAAGGAATTCTTATAACAAATACATAAAAAAACTGGCTGCTCATGCTGATTCCAAATTTATTAAATTCACTAAGTTTTGGTTACCCATCAAAACTATGAGTCTGAGAAAATTTGCCAAATTTGCGAAAAGGGATAAATCATACTTTCAGAAAGAGAACTTAACTGTAAGAGTTTGAAGCTCCATTCTACAAACAACTGGAATTTTGTATTTTTCCCCAGAATAAGCGGATTTATTTTTATTTTTATAGATATTTTTTTTACCCAGGAGTGATCATATTGAAGTAGTGATCCTAGATGATCGGTAGAAGGTTCATTCAAACAGAAATTGAAAGTTCTAGGGCTCTTTTTAAGTGACCAAAAAGAATGAGGGCAACTAGCCTCCCTCCCACTCCCCCTTTTCCCCAATGACCATGTCAAAATTTTGAGATAGCCATTTAGTTTAACATAGTTGAAAGGTCCAGTAACTTTGCCTCTGGGGATGATTTGACCCCCCATAGCCCCTGGAGAAAAGGCTGCAAGTTATGCAATTTGCCTGTTGGTTACATATAGGCTATTATTTATTAATGGGAAATTTACGGGAATTTTCTGCGGGGGAGGGGGTTTTTTCACTGGGAGAATTTCCTTCAGGAGAAAGGTTTTTAGGGGAATTTTCCCGACATGATTTGAAAAACGGTCAGATATCGAATATAAGCAAAACAAGTTTCTTTCTTCAACTGAAAGTAAAGAATAACACTGAAACTTAAAACAAACAGAAATTATTCGATATAAGAGGGAAGCTGCCCCTTCTTTAGATCCTCGCTCGTTACGCTTAAGTTTTTAATACTTTCAAAAAGCTTGTTATTTGAATTCAACAGCCCTTGTGCTTCAGCAGTTGTTTTTAAAGAATCGAGACAAAAGTCAAGCTTTAGGGTTTTGAGCCAGGGGTTGAGGAAGGGACAGCCCATCTCATGTGCGGAATAATTTCTGATCGTTTTAAGTTTCAATGTTGCTCCTTACTTTTAGTCGAAAAAACTTGTTTCTTTTTTTTACTTAATCATTAATCTACTAAATAGGACGGTGATTCGTAAGTTAATCCTGTGTATGTTTCAAATAATTGTTACTCAATGGTAAATTTGAATTTAGTTATTTGACTTTGGTATATTCGTATTGAGTTTATTTTATATGATGTCATAAAATCTGAAAGAGTGGACTCTTAATCAATATATATTACAGTATTTTTTCGATCGCTGCAGAAAATATTACAGTTTTGCTAAAGCACAGTATAGTTTCCTCTTGGGTAAATTATTTGATTTCATAATGACTAAAAATGAATATAAAGTGTGGGGGGGCAGTACATATTCATCCGTAATAAAGAAAAAACAGTGGATTACAATCCTTATACAAATCAACAAATGCTGTACATATAACAAGTGATACAGCCTTTATTCTTCTTATACTCATATTGCTTGCCTTAATTTTATCTGACGTTATAGTACGGCACACTTCTCTAACCCAAAGCCCCCACCCCCTCCCATGAATGTCAAATATCAGTTGGTTTGAAAAGAAACTAAATGTTTGACATTCAATATTGTCTCTTAAACTAAAGACTTTAAAAAAAATCCTTAACCTCTCTACATTTTGTGAATGAGCACCCTTGAATATATATGAAGCCCAAGGAAATGCTTTGTGTTCTGTTTACAAGTATGCCGAAAAGGGATACGTTATCTTTAGATGGTTGTGTACTTTTGGAACCCCTTGCATTTATATTAATTGTTTTTATAGCATCTAATGGAGTGGTTATAGCGACGGAGAAAAAGCACAAATCCATTTTGGTAGAAGAACACAGCATATTCAAAGTAGAACAAGTGTCGCCTCACATTGGAATGGTTTATAGTGGTGAGTTTTTTTTTCTTTTTGCGCAAAAAGCTTTGTACAAAAAAAATCCCGGCGAAAACGATAAAACCCTAACATAGCAGTTCCAAAACTTTATTACCAAAGACATAAAATAACACATCTTCTTGAGCTGTACAGTGACATCATTATGTAAATCCTTGCTGTTATGTCTGGTTGAAAGTAAAATTTCCTGAAATCTTCCTGAGATTTTCTCCGAAAAAAATCATTAGAATAGTTATCTATGCTTAATACCAGTAGTATATTCCATTAATAATATATATTCAATAATATCCCTTTAAATTTTAAAACTCGGATGTAAAGCAGAAGCTTGCCGAATATTCGTTCTCGCCAAGTCATTTTTTCCCATTGAGTCACAAATTTGACTCCCTGTCGAAATTTGGCTTTAATTGTTTTTAGATTTTGGAAGGCCACTAATGTTTAAATTTTGTTCTTTTCAGATAGTCATTTAAGCTATTTTTTTTCAAACCGGTTTTTCTTTTGGTCATATCCTTTTTTACTCAAATGTATTCTTTCAATTATTCCGTATATCTGAAATTCAGATTTAAAAAAAAAAAAATTCTTGGGAATCGCGGTGTCTCATTGTAAATTCAAGCAATCTCATCTTTCATTTTTTTTTCGTACCTGAAAGTTCATTTTATTTCGACCGGAATTGTAGTCTTTTTCTTTAATTAGAAATGGGCATGCAGTAAAAATGCACGATCTATCTTTTCTAGTAAATAAATTCTAGCAACATGGACTAATCAAGTCTCTTCTATCCCTTATTTTCATTTCGTGGTATAAGCATGGTCAGTCTGTGATAGGTTTATTTTTACTGACAAATGTGAAGCATGGATATTAATCGAAAAAATTCGCTTATTCTGTTTTAATAATCTGAAGCAACTTGAAGTTCAAGTAAAGTAATTTCTGAAATTTCCCATTACTTTCAAGACTTTGTAGCCAGTTTTTTCAATCTTTAATTATGACAATCTAAAAAACAGAAGGTCAGTTAACGAAACATCAATTCGGTATGAGAGGTGGGTAATTGCCCCCTAGATCTTTTGACCCCCCTACATTTAAAAATATTTTTTTTAGTATTTTTGCTGAATTTTTTTATAGTTTTATTGGAAATTACCCGAAAATACCCACGTAGAAAAAGAATGTTGAAGCTGATTTTTGTAAATTATTAAAACCAGCTTATTCTGTTTTAATAGGAATTGTAAATTGACCCTTAGATCTTTTTGCCCCCCCCCTAAATTTAAAAATATTTTTTTTTAGTATTTTTACTGAATTTTTTTTATAGTTTTATTGGAATTTACCCGAAAATACCCACGTAAACAAAGAATATTGAAGCTGCTTTTTATAAATTATTAAAACCAGCTTATTTTGTTTTAATAGGAAATATAAATTAACCAAATTCTAAAGCGAAAGTAATTTCTTAATTCTACCAACTTCTCTAAAACCTTTTATGATTAGTTTTATGATGCTTTAACCATGTCTCACATTGAAAACAAAATTAATGAATTGATGAAACAAGCACGTTCAATGGAGAAGGACAAGGAATTGATCCTCCTCCCTCTAGTTTTTGAAAACTACCTTTGTTGGTGTTTTCCTTGATTTTTTTTTCGTTTTTGGTTGTTTTCATAAAAAAAACGTAAAGCCAAAAGATCGCTCCCCTCTCGCTATATTTTGAAAAATTAACTTTGCCTCCCCTCTCTAAACTTTCTTGAATTGACGCCCCAGTGATCAAATATCTTTGTCTTTATTCAAGGCTGAATGTATGCCAAAATCTTGGGTAGTTGTTAAGCTATACGAAATGGGTTTACAACCCAAATTATGTCTAACTTCCCATAACTTATCATACATTAAAATAATACATTTCTAAGCTGATTCAAATATATATGTAAAAAAATTGTATTTATAGATCAAGATCTTTATTTCCCTTTAGAGTCATCATATAATCTAAATAATTGAGTTTCGTAATTTTTCACTTGTCTTCAAAATCAATTTCAAAAGTTTAAAATTAAGTAATTTTTGAATTTTGCCAATAGTTCAATTAAAGTTCTAAACTAGGGTATAGGTTTTTATGGCACTTGGTATTTACCAAGTGACATATAGCGATCGCAAATTCTGTTGGTTTGTCTGTCTGTCTGTCAGTTTGTCCGTCCCGGTTTTGCTAGCTTAGGCACTTCCAAATAAGCTAGGACGATGTTGGCCGGCGTATCAGGTACCAGACCAGATTAAATTAGAAATAGTTGTTTCCCAATTCGACCATCTGGGGGGGGGGGGGGGGGGGAGTGGGCGGACGGTTAATTCGGAAAAATTAGAAAAAAAGAGGTCTTATGAAATCTTAATGAAATTTGATATTTAGAAGGATATCGTGTCTCAGAGCTCTTATTTTAAATCCCGACTGGATCTGGCGACATTGGGGGGAGTTGGAGGGGGAAACCTAAAATCTTGGAAAACGCTTAGAGTGGAGGGATAGGTAGGAAAAATAAGCACAAGTCCTAGATACGTGATTGACATAACCGGACAGATCCGCTCTCTTTGGGAGAGTTGGGGGGGGGGGGGTGATTCTGAAAAAATTAGATGTTTTTAACCTACGAATGAGTGATCGTATCTTAATGAAGTTTCATATTTAGAAGGACCTTGTAACTCAGATCTCGTATTTTAAATCACGACCGGATTCAGTGTCATTGGGGGGAGTTGGGGGGGGGATCGCAAATCTTGGATAACGCTTAGAGTGAAGAGATTGGTTTGAAACCTGGTGGAAAGAATAAGCACAAGTCCTAAATACGTTTCTGACATAACCAGACTGAATCCGCTCTCTTTGGGGGAGTTGGAGGGGGTGTTAATTCGGAAAAATTATAAAAATTGAGGTATTTTTAACTCAAAAATGAGTGACTAGATCTTAATGAAATTTAATATTTAGAAAGAATCCATGCCTCAGAGCTCTTATTTTAAATTCTGACCAGATCTGGTGACATTGGGGGGGGGGAGTTGGAGGAGAAAACCGGAAATTTTCGAAACCCTTCGAGTGGAGAGATTGGGATGAAACTTGATGGGTAGAATAAGCAAATGTAGTAGATACGTGATTGACGTAACTGGACTTGATCCGCTCTCTTTGGGGGAGTTGGGGGGGGGGTCCAGGGCTTTGGTGAGTTTGGTGCTTCTGGACGTGCTAGGACGATAAAAATTGGTAGGCGTATCAGGGCCCTACACAAATTGACTTGATAAAGTCGTTTTCCCTGATTCGACCATCTGGGGGGCTGAAGGGAGAGGAAAAATTAGAAAAAATGAGGTATTTTTAACTTACGAGTGGGTGATCGGATCTTAATGAATTTTAATATTTAGAAGGACCTCTTGTGTCTGAGCATTTGTTTTAAATCCCTACCGGCATTAAGCCTCTGATTTTCCTTTTAAATTATTCTATTGATTCCTAGAATTTTGCTAGAGCTCATGCCATATGAGCTCTTGGCTCTTACGACCTCGTCACAAGTGCCATATGAGCTCTTAGCTCTTGTTTATTATTGGTTTCATATTCGTCTTGACTTGAAAAAATAGTTTTTTTTTGTTCAGAAAAAGGTATAATTGTCTATAAATGCCTAAAATCGCTAGTGTACCTAATTATTTGGTTATGGACGGGGGTCTCTAGCGTGACTCTGTAAGCTCAGCCAGAGTGGACCCACCTCTAAATGGGTACCTTGAAAAATCTGGGGAAGGTAAACAGGAAGGGTGTGCGACAGAACAGGATAGTTGGCCCCCAACTCGCCACTGTACTTCCTGGCTGAAGGACCAAGAAACAAAGATTACCACCACCGGTAGGGACTGTGAAGTCCAATGCCGTATTCTTTATCTTTTTCTTTACCTTGAAAGAACGCTAAAGATGATAATTTTTAAATATAGCATTATAAGCCAGTAAAAAAAAGAAAAATTTTGGGTTTAAAGGATTTTTTGGAAGGGAATCCCCTATTTCGCTTTGAAAATTAGGTTTTCTTCAACAGTATTGCCTAAATACTAATTAATGAGCGCATATATATTTTAATGAAAACTTTAAATAAATTTATTTTCTGTCAAAAGATAATTTTGATCGTTTTCCGTTTAAGAGAATCAGGAAGGTTTTAATGGTTTCAAATCTTAAACAAATTACAAATTTAAATTCCTAAAATCCAAAATTCTATAATTCTAATTAAGTATGCTGATACAACAACAACAACTAATACTACTACTAACAACTCACTGCAGTATCAAGCCGCCTGAGGCCAGCACGGTCCTCTACGCTCTTACACTCTCCTCCTCCATAAAACAAGGTTAAGGGTGTGACACTAGACCTTAAAATCCAAACTGGCGATGCTGCTCTTCGTTTCATGGCCCTTCAGCTAGGAAGTGCAATGGGAGGGGAGCAGCCATCCTCTGCTTTCGCGCACCCTTCCTGTTATATTCAAGGCTTCCCTCCCCTATGTATTCAAAGATTCCCTCTTTAATATCTTCCCATGAAGCTGCAATACTGCATGAATGCAATTTCTGATATGATTCTTGCCAGAGATGAGGGACCAAGAGTAACTCGCCGTGACTTGAACATACTAGTCAAGTCACATACATAGTTGAGCTGTGTGATGATTGTTTGCCTAAAATCTTTGTAAGGGAATTTGTAGTATGATTCTTGCCAGAGATGAGAGACAAAGAGTAACTCGCCATGACTTGACTATACTATCCTCAACAGGAAATTTTTGGATAGAAACATTAGTCGAATAGCTTCTTCTGATGACGAGTTGGCAAGTGACTGATTGAACCTCGGGTAGATGTAATCCTTAAAAGGTCATGTTCAACTGCTTCAAGATCAATTTTGTTTTTAGATAAAAAAAAATTGACTGTAAAAAGTTAAACGAACAAAACAGAATTGTGGTTCTTACACTATCTATGTAATTCAAAACCTGTGCATTTATCTGGGTTTTGAATTGATTTCTTTTTTCAAGACGATCATTGACTTTGTAGATATTTGCTAGGGATTTCTACTAATTCACTTGCTGTGTGGTTTGCTGATAAATATGATTTGAAGAGCCGAAGTATGAATCTTGATCGGATTTAATCTTTCGTTTGATTCCTTTTCTGCATGTATTTGTGGTATATGAAAGTTAATTGTTTTAATAAACATTCATCTTATCAAGGAATGGGGCCTGACTTTCGTCTTTTGGTTCGAAAAGCCAGAAAAATGGCAGAGGACTACATGTACACCTACAGAGAAGAAATCCCCACTACTCGTCTTGTGCAAAAGGTCGCTTTACTTATGCAAGAATATACACAATCTGGGTAAGTTGACTCCATCTTATTTGTGGCTATTTTAACGTTTGTGACATTTGTGACAAAGTGTTTTTTTTCCTTTTTTTTTATGACTGCTGCCCTCAGTTGAAATTGAATAAACCACCGGAAAGACAAAGGTCTAAAATTTACTTTCGTAGTGTTTCGACCCCTCCCCGTACCCAATTCCCTAGGAAAAATGCTTGACATTTTGGCTTAACTAATCTGGAACACAATGTGTGATCCTTTTTTTTAGTCTAAATTCTTAAACTCAATTGACTAGCTCGGTCCATTCTTTCATATCATATTTGGTTGTGAAAATGCTTTGAAGCAGCCAGGTACAAAAGATTTTGTTTCTAAAAAGGGAGAGGAGCATGACTTCGAAAAACCTAGAAAATTAATGGATTATTTGGAAAACATAAGAAAAAACGGAGCAGATCGTCAAAATCTCGGAAAAAGGTTAAAGGCCCCCTGCACCACTTCCTCCTTGCGAACATACCTTTTTAAAGTTTTTTTTCTTCAAAAGGGTTTTATATCCCCTTTTCTGACATATGAAATAATTACGATGTATAGTTTTTGATATAAGAACTATTTTTGCCCTATTGATGTATTTGAGGCCTTAAATGCATTCTGGGTATAAACAACTAGTTGGTATTGACAGTCAAAAAGGCTATTACTGGTATTAACCAAGTGCCATATAGCGATCACAAATTCTGTCGGTCGGTCTGTCTGTCTTTCAGTCTGTCTGTCCCGGTTTTGCTACTTCAGGCACTTCCAGGCAAGCTAGGATGATGAAACTTGGCAGGCGTATCAGGGACCGGACCAGATTAAATTAGAAATAGTCGTTTTCCCGATTTGACCATCTGGAAAATCTTGGAAAATGCTCATAAATGTCGTAGATACGTGACTGACGTAACCGGACTGGATCCGCTCTCTTTAGGGGAATTAGATGGTGAGGTTCAGTGCTTTGGCGAGTTTGGTGCTTCTGGACGTGCTAGGACGATGAAAATTAATAGGCGTGTCAGGGAGCTGTACAAATTGACTTGGTAAAGTCGTTTTCCCCGATTCGAACATTTGGGGGGTAGAAGGGAGAGGTAAAATCAGAAAAATCGAGGTATTTTTAATTTGCGAGTGGGTGATCGGATCTTAATGAATTTTGATGTTTAGAAGGACCTCGTGACTCAGAGCTCTTATTTTAAATCCCGACCGGCATTAAGCCTCTGATTTTCCTTTTAAAGCAATCTATTGATTCGAATTTTGCAAGAGCTCATACCATATAAGCTCTTGGCTCTTCCGACCTCGTCACAAGTGCCATATGTGCTCTTAGTTCTTGTTTACTTCTAAACTGGCTTAAATATTGGTTGAAAATTGTCGAAGGTGTTGCGGTCCTGTCTATTCTTTTTTAATAGAAACACCCTTAAAAAAACTATTTTGAATAAAAATTCTAGAAGGTTGTTATTTTTTTGAAAATGTAGAAGTGCATAAAAGATCTATGGGACAATTACCCCTTCCACTCCTCGATTGACGTTTATCAAGTAGCTGGTTCTGTTTTTTATAGTATGTCATAATTAAAGCTTAAAAAACTGGGTTCAAAAAGCTATAAAACCGCTGGCAAAATTGAAAAATTGCTTTGCTTTGACCCTTAAAATTTTTATTAAAACAGAATAGTGTGATTTTTATCAATTACATGGGTCCAACCTTCGCATATTTTAAGTTCATAAGAAAAACAAATAATACCAAACACCGGAAATGCTTACACCACCAAACCCCTAAAGAGACTCGATTAGTCTACTTGGCTTGAATTTAACTACATTTTTTTGTATAAGTGCAACATTTATGAAGGTTGTCTAAAAAAGGATGCTGGTTTTGAAAACCCGGACCACGAATCTACTTTGGTCCTCCAATCTCACGGTTTGAATCCTGTACGACCTGTTTAAAAGAAGATGAAGATTGTCAGCCTTAAAGCTAATAAACTCATAGTGCAGTAGAGTTTTTGAAGGCGTGACTATGGTTCTCTAATCATACAGCTTGCAAGTCTTTGTATAGTTACAGTTCAAGCAGGGTGTTTCAGAAGTAGAGTCACGAGTTTATAAAAACAAATTCCGTAAACTCAAACAAGAAATTCGTCAGGTTCTGAACGCAGTTGATGGGGGAATGTGTGAGTGAATGAGTGACTAGCACGGGGGTTCGCATGTATGATATTGTGATTCACGTATAATCTCAACATCTCCTGAAGAGAACGGTGTGTTTTGTTTTGATTAGTTCAAATAAATAAATTCCATTTATAGTCGATTCAAATCCTGGGCTTGTTTTGAGACACCCTTTAAATGTTAAGCTAGGGTGTAATTTATATCCATCATTTGTCCAGAGTTTGTCACAAAATAGCTATAAATAAAATATGAAATCGGTTTTCTAGACCGAAACTGTCAAGAATAGTGAAAATGAAACCTGATTGTTCGTGTTGGATAAGCGGAAAGTTATATTAAAAATTCATTTATTACTGTAAAGAAACTTAATATGCAGTTTTTGGTAGTAGCGGGCGCCATATTTAAGAAGAAAGAAGCGTGCGTAAAAAATAAAGGAAATAGTCGAAAGCATGGCTTATTAAAACAGCGAAGAATAAGTGTAAACGGATAAATCTGGTACTTTAAACCCAATCTTTATTTGTGTGATAAGGGACAAAAAGATTTTACATCTTAGAATACACAAAAATTACAGAGAGTAGGTTTTGCCTTGTCTTTATTCATTACTCCTTGAAAAGACAGTAAAAATAGGTAAAAAAATAAAGCTTTATTTAATGATTTCTTTTCCGGGAAAGAAATCGTAACAATAAAGAAGTATCTGTTTTTCTCATCAATTGGGACTAAAACTAAACTCTGTTTCTGGTCTAGGATCTTGATTTTCATTTTGTGAGGCTACTTGCGGAAATTGAACCGATTTCCTCCAGTTCGATATCTGTCATGAGGCAGTAATAGGTGAATTAAGTTCCCTGTCAACTTTTTAATCCCAGCGAATCAGATAGAAAGTGCTTTTTCTTGTCTATTTAAAGTAGATATGGTCTTGAAATGAATCTTCAATGCTCCAATCTCAAAACGTGAAACTAATTGCTCAAGGCTACTTTTTCTGTGTGGACTTTAATTGGACTCCATTTCAGAGTTGCGTTTGTTGAACGGAAAAAATTTCTAAACTCTATATTGAAATTTAAAAAAAATGAAGATTTGAAAAGCACAGGGAATAGTGAAATGATTAATAAATTCTATGATAAATTAAGTACATAAACGGAATAAAATAAATTTGATTCTCATTCATTTCAAATTGTCATTCTTATTCTTTTTAAATTCATTCATTTCAAATGTATTGAAATATAGAAAGTCAATTGGCAAATTATAATTTGGCTCTCGGAATTAGTCCCTAAAAGTCCCTTTTTTTGGCTGAAGCCCCTTCCAAGTCCCTTTTTATGATGAAAGTTCCTTAACTCCCCCCAAAGTCCCTAAAATTACCTATTTGGGAGCGTGGCATATTTGAAAACTGAAGCATAATATGTTTGAAAGACCCTGTTTCGGTAATATAGCTTCTCTACACATCTGGTTTTACTGGTGTCTTCGTTATGCTGTTGCAGTTCAGAAAGAAGCAACAAAACAGTGGGAACTTCGTCTGTGGCTGAAATGTCTGTTGTAGTAGGAATTTTGTAAGTAAAGGCAGCTAATAACAGCACAAAATTGGCCTATATGGTGGGTGGGATGGGTTAGTCTTTCCGTTATAAAATTAAAGGATAGATAATTTCCTGTAGCTTTATAAAATAAATGATAACAGTATGAGTTTGTTTGATTCGGCTTGTATTCCATTGGTACGAACTATATATTATTTACTTGTACTTTGATCAGGACACAAGCTATGTTGCTCTCCCTGGCGACAGGATCTGGCAGACTTTTGAATTCCACAGGTTACGGTCTTAGGTTAATTGAGCGATGATTTCGAGCCATGATCGTGCATCTGCGACCATGTCTCTGGAACCCGCCAATTAACTCGAGGTCAGATTTGACGGTGTTGAGCTAAGTTTTGGCTTGTCCTCCATGTCATTTCCTCCAATCAGGTGCTGGTTTGCAGCGTAGGTTTTGATTTGTAAAAGTCTCGGTCGGTCTTCGAATAACATGGCAGAACCTTGACAAGCGGGGGTGTCGAATTGAAGTTGTGATGTTGTACTTCTGGTCACATCTTTGGTTGATGATCGTGTTTGGGATTCGGTTGCTGAGACGTAACTCCAGTATTTTCCTCAGGGATCTGTGTTCAAAAGTGTTGAGGTTGCGTGCCTCGGTTACTTTTAAGGGTCAATTCTCGTAGCCGTACAGTAAGACCAATCGGAATAGGGTATCGTAAGCACAGATTTTTGTTTTCTGGTGGATTTCCTTCCTTTCCCATAGCGGCTTCCACAACTGTGCAAAGACAGAGCGGAAGCTGATGCAATGCGATATGGGATCTGCTGTTGATGTCGATGTACGATCCGAGGCTCTTGAATTTATTGACAACTTCATCCTGCCTTTTTTCTAGGGTTAGAGGGATAGAGTTTAAATCCCGGGCATTAGACATAGCATTATTCTTTTCAATATCAATCTTGAGCCCCACTGGGGCAGCAACTTCGGAGACATTTAAAAGCACGTTCTGGGCTTCGCCAATGGATTCGCCAAGAAGATCAAAATCATCGGCATAATCCAGGTCGGTGGTGCTGAAATCAGAGCTAACCTTGACTCCTTTGAAGTTTAGCATTGCTTTTTTATTACCCAGTCGACAACAAAATTTAAAACTTCGAGAGAGAGTACACATCCTTGCCTCATACCGAAGTCGTTATTGAATAGCGGTGAAATTTCTCTGTTGACCTGGATACAGGCTCATGTGTGTTGATAGTAAGCCTGAATTGGTCGTATGATCTTGGGTGGGACACAATCCCCTTCCATCGCCATCCAAACTCCTCCCCGGATGACTGAATCGAAGGCCGTAATGAAGTCGATGAAGACAGTGACGGTGACTTGTTGATGCTTGGCTCTATGTTCAAAAATCTGTCTCAGGGTGAAGAGTTGGTCAATACAGCCCAAGTCGGCTTGGAAACCAGATTAGTTGGGACTTGTTCTTCCGTTGTGGACTTAGCGGAATCAATTAAGCAGGATCATTGCAAAGATCTTTCCTGCAATACTCATTAGTGAGATCCCTCTGTAATTTTGCATTCGCTGCGGTCGCCTGTCTTGAAGACATGCATATATATTCTTTTCCTCTAGAGATTAGTTAGTAAACTAACAGCAGGTTGAGTGAGAAGAGGTATCATTGGTGGAATGTTCAGATGGCAAAACATATCTTATTCAGTGTTTTTCCCACCGTGTGCTGTGATCCACCTAAAAAATGATATGCTTGCAGAACTTGAATTCGTGCATTCATCGTTTGAGCTTTTAACAAAACTCACAGCAGAGTCTCAGAAGAAAGAACCCTTTATGCGCACTCTTCATGCCAAGTTGAAAAACTTGCTTCTCACTCTTTTGGCGAGACGCCTGAAAACCAACATTCTTATGTCTGCTGATGAAATTTGTACCACTTTGCTTGATAATTGGATCAACTGTTTTCAGAACACTATTGTGAGTGAGCAGGTTAAGCGTGTGTTATGTGCTCAGGAACTCACCTTGGCAGAAAGAAAAGGGGCCCGTCGACAGGCGAGAAGGCATTTCAAGGCAACTGTAAAACACTAGATCAAGAAGTATCCCATCTCCTTTAATAGCCGTCTCGAAGCGCTTAGGTGTCTGGATCCCACAGAAAGGAAAAAAAGTGAGAAGTCTATCAGATATAGTTGTGCTTGCTCGAGAGACCCCAGTAGGAGTAATTGTTGACAGTGTTAGAAGTGAGTGGATATTGATGCAAGCTGAAAACTTCGTGGAAGCAACGCCATCACATTTCGACCATTAATGTCATCAATCTTTGGTACGATGGATGCGTTTGGTGAACAAAAGCATACACCTTTGTCGATGCTTATAAACGCTGTATTGACATTATCACACTAGAGTGCTGAGGTAGAGAGGGGTGTTTTGCTCTGAGCAAGACTTCTTCTGTAGGACAGGATCTCAATGTCAGAAAGAGTCCTGAGTGGGGAGCTGTGTATGATGGAAGAATTGAGCACATATGGAGACAAGCTTGAAAGGTTTCCTGTTGACTTTGCCTAGGTCGGGCTGATCAAAATACCAAAACTTTTTGGAGAGCAAGGCAAAAAAACAAGCTGCTGGGTCCAAGAGAAAGAAAGGAGCTAAAGCTAGTTGACATATCTAGCAAAAAAGGACCTAGGTAGACTTGAGAAATCATTGCAAGAAAAGCGATCTCTGGGAAACAAAAACGAGCAATTGTTGACGCACTCTTGAAATAGGCCACTGATTGCTTACAGAGAGTGACGGCGTCAAAGGATTCCGTAGACATCGCCATAGCCAATTCCCTACTAAAGAGTGCCAGGAAAATGCGAGAAGACGAAAAAAACGAACCATAAGGAAAAGATCGGGCTGAAAGGGACATACAAAAGAGGAAGTTGGACGTGATAATCTCAAAGAAGTCGAAAAAGTGAATGAGTTAGCTTGCAAGTTGAAGTCTTATGGACTGCTTTTATTTGTTCCTAGTCTTGAAATTGCTTTTTTTTTGTTTTAAACTAACATAATTGAATGATTGAACAGAAAGAAAATGGAAAAACAGAAACAACCGAACTGTCTCCATAGAAAATGAGTTCCTTCCGTGACTCCTTAATATGATGATTTTTAGGGTGACTTGGACACGGTTTCTAATTCACGAGCAAAGAATGTTTCGACTGTGAATGGTAATCAATATAATTTCCCACTTTAGTTTCTTTTCGCCCCTAAAAGTCCCTTGACAGGTCGTCAGGTCCCGTTTCTAATGAGCTGGAATCGTTCCGATCCCTGCTGATTAACTCTAGCTCATTTCAATGACCTCCCATTAAATTAAACTTATCGCTGCATTAACCAATCTTGCCCATTCTTGTCCATTGGTGCATTACCATTCATTAACCAACTTGAAGTTCTCGGAGTAGGGTCATAAAACCCTGTACTGTCCAGCGAACCAGGCGTTCCCCAGAAAAAACTAACTATAATAGATTCAGCCAGGCAGGCAGGAATCGATTTAAGGAGGATATTTCGAAAGAGGGCAAATATATAAAATTTAAGATACAATATATATAAGTAATATATACAAGTAATATATACGAGGGCAAATATATAAATAGCAAAAAAACAGGCCAATTACATGAGGAATGAGAAAAAAAACTCAAGAAACCATAGAAATCTCTATATATTTGCGGGGAGGAGAACAAAATCCCTGTTTTTCTGTGTCCGTGCAGAATGGGACTTTTTTTTTTATCTTTCCTATGACGGGCGTTATATCTTTCTTAATTGAATATATCTTGATCCTTCGCATTATCTCATAGGCCAAAGATCATTAATACCAAGGACACAAAATGTCAGGGACGAGGTCTCGATTCCATTACTAATAACTCTTGCAGCTGTTCTTTACAAGATGAAAATATATTCAGCCCATGAACCAGAAAATATATTGTGGGAATAAGAATATTATTTCTCCAACTGGCAACTTAAAATGTATTTTTCTAAGCAACGAACAGTGAATTCAGTTAGAAATCTGTTCTCAGTGTTCTACAGAGCAGACGAAAAGAATCTTATTAATGACTCGGAATGGTAATTCCAAGATTCAGCATTAAAGTGAATTAACTCCCAGAACAAAAGCAATATCAGGGAAGTTGGTCTTGAAGTTTCGTGATTAATGTTGGACCGTCTATTTTTTATTTTATTCACAGGTTAAAGGGGATCATTTATTTTTATATTTTCTTAATATTTATGTTTATTTATATTTATTTATTTTTAAGCCATGTCAACTGTGGCTGAAATATTTTGACTAATATGCCAAGTCGACTGTGGTAATTCCATAGGCATTATGTGACAGTTTGTCGAAGGGATATTTGTAACCATCCTATTACTCTCGATCGATTGGTCTAATCTATCTCTCAAAATCTTTTTTGGGTCTCAAAATTATTAAGAATTTTGTTTCTTTCCAAAAACCTGTCATATTCCCAATCCTAAAATGCACTGGAACTTTGACCTTAAAAAAAATGAGTGTCTTATTCTGAAGACTAAATGCAATTCTTAACCGCACAAACTATTTGCCAATAACAAGAAGTAACACAGTGTTGGTGTTTTTCACTTTTTTCCACTGTCCCTTAAAACTTAATATTTGATCCTAACTTGCCGCTTATAGAATTACCGCAGCTGAAGTAGAACTTAATTAACATACCCACTGATTGCCGCCGAGTTTCAGCTATGTTCGACTGTCAGTAGTTTCAAGTGTCAAAAATGCAACTGCTTGTTTTTCAGTTTTTTCCACTCTCCCTTAAAACTTAATAATTGATCCTAACTTGCCACTTATAGAATTACCGCAGGTGAAGTAGAACTTAATTATCACACCCACTGATAGCCGCCGAGTTTCGGCTATGTTCGATTGTCAGTAGTTTCAAGTGTCAAAATGCAACTGCTTCACTTTAATATCTTTAGTGCTGTAAAACTTTTCAATAATCCTATATTTTACCCTTTAATACCTAATTTTTGTTCAACGTGATTCAGACACGTACTTCGAGGGAGCCTTCGAGTGTGTGTCCCCTTGAAAACGTGAAATGTTTATACTTTCCCTCATTATCTCTTATTTCTCCCACATGTTTCTCCTATTTTCTCTTATCACCCTCCCTAACCTCTTTTGGAAATGCTTGTCTTGGTTCTAGGTTATTTGGTAATTGACCAAAGGTTATGCCTGATAAATAACGCAAAATGTCAGACACGAGGTCTAAATTTTCCTACTAATTGGGCTTTGCAGCTGTGTTTTACTAAAATGGGCGGATATTTAGCTGTATCTGGATTCCAGAATATCAATGAGAATAAGAATAGTATGCCCCCAACTTGTAATTTATACTTATTTTCTCAAGCAATGAGCGTTGAATGCAACAGGAAAATCTCTTCGCAATGATATAAAGAGTGGAAAACAGAAAATAATATTAAATCAGAGTGGATGATAATTTTGGCAAAACTTGGTTTGAAAAACACAAGTCAAAACGTTGCTGTACGCTAAAACAAAAGCTCTTTTAACTAGAAAATAATTTGCTTTTTCTTGCTACCAGAAAAAGATAGAATTTATTTAGACTAGAAATGAAAGCGTGCGGGGGTTCTGAAATAAAACCCAGTAATCAATAATCAAATCTTGGATCTTTCCACCTAAAACAAGTCTTTTTTTTATTAATGAAGGGAAGCAGGAACGGTGTTAACTCTCGGTGGTTTATTTGAGACTATAGGGTTGCCAACTGAGGACGTTGCCACTGCGGCAATGGGAGCCAAAACAGCCCGGTCTTAGCTCTCCGCCTTGCGACAAGCCTAAAATTTCAGTATCCATGCTGAACTGGCCGGGAAGCTGAAGAATTATGGGCTTTTCCACATAAGAGGCACATATCTGCGACACTGGCTCACTCAAAGACCGAACTGTACCGAAAAAGTATACGTTTTCGTGGCAATTAGTCACCTGCTCAGTGACGCAAAATCAATAGTGAAGTATAGATTGCTGCAAATAGTTTTCTATCCCTTAATGTAATGACTATAGCTTTTATCTTTCAATACTCTCTATAACCTCGTTTTTTTCTCATTTTTGTAACCTCAAACATCATAATTCTATGTGCCAGTTCACTAATGTCAGTGATTGAAATCAATCCGGCGAATTGACTGAAAGCAAATTGGCGATCTCACTGATAATATCGCAATGATCAAGAGACGATAAGACGTCCAGTAAGGTCGATGGCGTCCTGCCAGAGTACCCAGTGATATCTTCAATGATTGGACCAGTGACGCGAAAGTGGGCTCTAGGTGTCGTTGACACACAGGAAATCTGATAGAGTCCTGTGCGTTTTTCTTCTTTTTTTTTGCTTGGTAATATTTTAATTCCTATTATTATTGTCATAGGAATCCAATGTAGTCTCTGTTCATGTCCCAAGAAATAGACAAAGACTACCTAAAAGCTAGACTGTATTGTCGGGAACGGCACTGGAAGAATGGTTCAACCTTAGTGATGGACCTTTCGCACTACCCGTTGAATTTTTACTTTAAGTTAAAAAGTAACAACTATACTGAACTGAGTCTTCTCTAGATACAAAAGATCCTTATTCTTTCTGATAATATCAAGCACGACCTCAGTTTCTAAAGGTTTTCCATATAAATAAAAATACAAAGGAGCCCCAAGTAAAAAAGAAAACAAGACACATACTGAAGACGGCCGTTTCTCAAGTAGGTACTACAATATTTGAAAAAAAGAAAAGTCCTGTGAGTATTCTCAACAAACACGAACCGAAACTGATCCAAGCAGAGCAGCAGCTAAAAGAATGGCTGGGTTTTCTTAGAAATCCCTTGCCACGTTTGGTAACGACGGTGCAATTTTGACGACATATTCCATGCAAGTGGACGATTTCTATCGCCCCCTCCTCACATATTGCTTACACACATAATGTTGGTTACGGTCTCAGTTAGAAGTCTATTTTAAATCTTAGTTTGAGGCTAAGTTCAGGGAACTTCTGCTCTCCAATTGCAACTGAGTGTGGCCTCGCACACAAATTCTTCCTAAAACTGTTAAACTCTACGAAAATCCTGCAAAATATCTTTTTCAGTGGTAGCCAGAATCCTACGGGTCTTTCAAAGAATCCTCCTCCGGAGCAAGAAGTTCCTCTTGTTTCCTTTCAGTAAGTAAACACCACTGGTGATCAGTTTTATTTCAGGTCTTGTTCTTTCCTGCTTTGGACTTCCCAGTAGGCTAGGGAAACACACCGTCAAACGGGTTGGCGTACTAACAACCAAACCGTGCTTCTTCAGGGTCTATAAATTTTGAAGAGTGGGACCACTATGATTAATTTGTTTTGCTGATTTGGGGTCAGAGCTCAACCAAGAAACCATAAGAATTTACTTGAACCCGTCATAATTGCTGGGTAGTAAACAGACTGGAATCTCTCTTGGCTGCTAAATAGCAAAGGGTGTTTTGCCCAATCTTCAAATATTTAATTTCAACATATTTTGGCGGAATAAACGTCACTTTGAAGGTTTACTAGTGTTTCTTATTACCTCTTGCTTAATGAAGCACTTCTGAAGGGCAAGTAGGCCTGCCTGTAGTTTTTGATCGGTCATTGAATTTGGGTCGTTCAAGATTGAAATTCTTTGTTCAGGATATTCACTTTCTGAAGTGTAAACGCCAGAAAGTACGAACACGCCTTTGCGCAAGGATTACACACGAGAGTTATTTTAATCGCTTTCTCTTTTGCGGCTATGTCGCCAGCTGAGTCCTTGGTCGCTGTGGTTTGTGAAGAAAAGCAAGGGCATTCCAGTGCACCAAAATCCTCAGAATAACTGCCTCCAATGTCACCCACCTCGTACTCATAACCTTTAGAAATTTGTGACTGTCAACATGGTAAAACTCCTGCTACTTTGTCAACTCATCGATCCTTTTCATGCCATTAGCGATGTAAGGAATCACGCCATGTTTAAAATGTCTAGACTATCGAGCAAGGTCTTGGCTATATACAGAATGGGAATACAAAAATGACTTGTTCAAAAAAAAGAAACAAATCAAAGCCCATTAGAGAATTTTTTGAAGAAAACACATCTATATCTATGCTCAATTTAAATCACTGCACTGAATTTGTTATTAAGAACTTTTCTCACTTTTGAGCTTCAAGAATCCTGTTCTGGTTTCCAAGTAAAAAGGAAACTAGTAAGGACTGAAACAAAAAATGAACAAGAACCCATAGTCGTAGCTTCTTCCACCACAGTGGCATTGGATTGACTCTGCAAGTGTTTCCCTACCAAGAACTATGACTGTAAACAGCATTAAAGGGTACCCTTAATTAGCCCCCTCTCCTTTGAGGATATCGTTGCATAGGACAGAAAACAGAATGCCGCTCAATCTTGATTTATATGCAATGCTTAAAGTTAGTAGTCACCTAACAATCCAACGGATTTAGTCTTTCTAGTCTTAGCCTTCTAGTCTTTCTGTGTTCTTTTTTTTGTTGGTTCTTACTCTCTTCCATGCTAATACGCATTATTAAATTAAATCAAATTCACTACGTGTTGTTATTTCTAGTGTTTCGATTCGCTCGCTAGCTAAATTTTTTCAAATCTTCTGTCTCTTCTCGTCTGCTGCTCAATTTGCATTTCGCATGCCACAACCGAAGAAGAAGCGTTATTTTAGTCAATACGAGTAGTATAATATGGAAATGTCGCAATTGACATTGTTATTATTGTTTTTTTTATTTTTTTATTTTTAGTATCCCTTGTTAAGATAGTTTTTCATTGTGAAAACAGAATGCTTCTGTGCTTTTGTAGGACTTTTCCTCAGAAAATCAGACTTTAGTCTCATTTTTTCCCTAAAGTCACCGGATCAAAATTCTGAGTAAAGTGCGACTTTTCATGTCGTACGGACGACAATGTGACAATGAACAAAGAAATATGACAAAAAGTACAAAAGTGCGACAGTGGGCAAACCTGGAAAACCTAATTATATACAAAAATGTGGAATTTCGCATTTTTTGCCTGAAGACAGATCACGGATGCGTGCTTATTTGTTTTTTTTGTTTGTTTTTCTCCCCAGGGATGTCGTATCGACTGAGTGGTCATAGAATGTCGCGAGAGGGCTCATTTTAACGTAAATTAAAAGTCCTAGTGCCCTTTTTAAGTGACCAAAAAATTGGAGGGCACCTAGGCCCCCTCCCACGCTCATTTTTTCCCAAAAGTCACCGGATCAAAATTCTGAGTATAGTGCGACGTCGTACGGACGACAATGTGACAATGAACAAAGAAGCATGACAAAAAGTACAAAAGTGCGACAGTGGGCAAACCTGGAAAACCTGTTATCTAATATTATTTTCTTTCCCTTTTACCTAAACACACCAAGTACAATAAATGTGTTTAAAAATGAACTCAGATTCAAACTGTTTCAAAGAATTCTAAATATGTGCTATGTCAAAAGTTTGAAGATAATCAAAAATCTCCGTATGTTCCTTGGGTACTTCCTTTAGCAATGTCCTATTGTGTTCTATAATATATTTTTGTTTGCATTATTATAGGCTTAAATTAGATTACCGAGTTTTTAAGTCTGAAAAAAAAAGACTAACCCACGGGCTTCACAGCAAATTTTTCTGGTACGGGTCGAAGTCCGCAAGAATTTCCAAGTAGGAGAGGTGGTAAAGAGTAGACATAAGTTTCACAATGCTGGAGAATTATCATATTTTTCGAATAAAAAATAATATTTTTAGTTTTTTTGCCGGAGAGGGATGGAAGTGAACAATATTTTTGCCACTTAAGGCATTCTCAATCGTAATTTTGAAAGAATAGGGAAATATTCACCCTCTTTACTTGAAAACGTCCTTTGGGAATGGGAATGTCATTTCCATAAATATTAACTAATTCCTATTTTCTTAAGCGGTGAGCATAGAATACTATTGGAAAATCTGTTGGCTGAGTTCTACGAAGCAGTCAAAAAGATAATCCCATTAGTGCAGAAGGGATGGTAATTTTCATTGGCTTACGGTTTTTCTTTTTCAATGTCCTAGAAAGCTAGGGAAAATTATGAAAATTCGACTGAATTTCCATAATTTTCATGGTCTCTGATTTGATATACATTTCTTCATGAAGAAAATATAAATAAATCGAATTGTTAATCAATGAAATCTAGCTTTTATGTTTTTTTTTTTACTTTTGAAATATGGCGGTTACGTAGTTCATCTTACAATATAGTTAAAGCGCCGTTTTCTAACTCAGGTTATCTATTGATGTTATATTCAAGATCCAATGAACTCCACGGGTGGGGAATGCACCGAACCTTTGAAAAATACTCGTCGAGAAGGACACAAGACAACTCAAACATATTAACACAATTGAATTCAAACCTTATAAGAGTAGAGTAATGACCTGATTTTTCGTCTGTTATGCTACTGGATCACTCTTTGTGTTCTTTTTTCCACTCTGGCACAATTTCAATTTATCCCAAGAAATTGGTAAGGGTCTAACGTCCGCGGCTTTTACGGAAAGTTCGGATCGCTGGCGGAATAATAAACCTCATGTTGTATTCGAAAATCTTAAAATTCTTGCCCTGTGTCAAAAAGAAGTGACACATTTTTTTTTTCCTTGAGCCTGTGCCAACAATACGTAAGTTGAAATAGGAGAATATCCGAAGTTGTTTCTTCAACTTTTTTAGGTTCTGGGGCTGAGCAATGTTGACCTAACTTTTATAGATGGTGCATTAAAAACTAACAACTTTTATTAAGTGTCAGGAATTACAGAATAAAGTTCATTAATAGAACACAGCGTATTTGGGAACCCTCTTGAAAGGGTGTCTCCTCTTTTTTTATTTTTTTATTTTTAGTCTTTATTTTTTTTTAGTAACTCTTCCTCCGTAAACATACCGTTTTTCAACTTTTGAGGGGTTCGAGACTACTATATTATACAATTATTCGTTAAAGTATTGAAAGCAGCATATATTTTTTGAGAATATTGTGTGTTGATTGAGATGTTTTATAGTTTGCTATTAGCGAATTGATTAGCTATGATAATTATGACATTGCATCTTCGTCATCTTTTAGTTGTTTTTGAAATCTCTCGATCCCGGGTCTTAATGAAAAATTATAGATATATTTATTTTATTTTTATTGACGTATATTAGATTCAGTGTATTTTTCTTAGCACCAACATCTCTAGGTACGAAGAACGGAAAAAATATCTCGGACGAAATCCCTATCGTATCAGAATTGGAAACAAAAAAGCCACCAGAATATAAAAGCTATTACTCCAGTAAAATTTCTAGTATTGGCATTGCATAGGGAAGAAGTAGAATAACACTTTTCAGGAAAAAACCTCTTCCTTGGAATAAAGGATCAGAAGCCATGAAAAGTCAAGATTCTTGGAAATCAAATTTCTTTTTGGAGGATAACTACCACCACCCTTTTCAAAGATTCTAAAATCAAGTCTTCAGGATTAAAAATTTTTCGAGTTCTGACAGCCAGGGTTGGTTTAGCCCAGAAGTAAAGTGGGAATGAACGTTCTCGCTTAGAAACGTTCTGTTCTTCTCTAACTTAATCCATAATTGAATTTTCTGGACCATCTCAGTCCCAAAAAGTGTAAAATGATTATAATATAATCAATATGACATATATCAAACAGTTCGTGGTAACGAACTGTAGTAAGGAGCGACCCGGCTCAATAGTAACTGAAACTCTAAAAAATAGAATTTTGATACCGATAGTTACATAAAAAAATCGCATTTTAATGCTGATTTTAAATATATAACTTTCATCAAGATTAGTCTTACCTAGCAAAAGTTACGAGCCTGAGAAAATTTGCCTCATTTTAGAAAATAGGGGAAAACACCCCCTAATAGTCATACGATCTTAACGAAAATCACACCATCAGATTTAGCGTATCAGAAAACCTTATTGTAGAAGTTTCGAGCTCCCATATACAAAAATGTGCAATTTCGCATTTTTTGCCAGAAAAATCACGGATGCGTGTTTATTTGTTTTTTTTATTTTTTGTTGTTGTTGTTTTTTTTTCCCCCAGGGGTGATCGTATCGACCCAGTGGCCCTAGAATGTCGCGAAAGGGCTCATTCTAACTGAAATTAAAAGTTATAGTGCCCTTTTTAAGTGACCAAAAAAATTGGAGGGCACCTAAGCCCCCTCCCACGCTCATTTATTCCTCAAAGTCACCGGATCAAAATTCTGAGATAGCCATTTTATTCACCATAGTCGAAAAACCTAATAACTATGTTTTTGGGGACGACTTTCTCTCCCACAGTCCCCGTGGGAGGGGTTACAAGTTACAAACTTTGACCTGTGTTTACATATAGCAATGGTTAGTGGTAAGTGTACGGACGTTTTCAGGGGGATTTTTTTTGGTTTGGGAGGGAGAGTTGAGGTGGGGGGGGTTTCATGGGAGGATATTTTTTTTGCATTATTTAAAAAAACAATGACAAAATAAATATGAGAAGTTTTTTCTACTGAAAGTGAGGAGTAGCATTAAAACTTAAAACGAGCAGAAATTATTGCGCATATGAGGGGTTTACCTCCTCGTAATACCTCGGTCTTTACGCTAAAGTATTTTTAGTAATTTCAACTATTTATTTTACGGCCTTTGTGATTCAAGGTCATTCTTAAGGAATTGGGACAGAATTTAAGCCTTAGTGTAAAGAGCGAGGTATCGATGAGGAGTGAACTCCCTCATATACGCAATAAAAACATACAAATGTAGAAGTTCGTTACGTAAGTTAATTCGTAAATTACGTATATTTTTTACTAATGAAAATGTTCGTCTCTCCTTTTTTCAGGCATTTAGTCAAAAAGAAGATTAATATGCAAATTTTGTTTTAATTATTTATGTGCGGAGAGCCAAGATCAAAACATGCATTAATTAAAAAAAACGTCCAGACATTAAATTAAAAAACAAGTTTTTTTAAATGAAAGAAAGGAGCGACATTAAAACTTGAAACGAACAGAAATTACTCCGTATATGAAAGGGGCTCTTCCTCCTCAACGCCCCGCTATTTACGCTAAAGTTTTTTACTGTTTTAAAAAGTAGAGTTAAGAGAAAGAGTCAAACTTTAGCATAAAGAGCGGGGTGTTGAAGAGGAAAAGCCCCTTTCATATACGGACTAATTTCTGTTCGTTTTAAGTTTTAATGTCGCTCCTTACGTTCATTTAAAAAAACTTGTTTTCTTATTTTTAGGTTTAGAAGTGTTCCGTATTTTCATGGCTCAATGGTTTCTAATATAGTACAGGTTTCTTAAGAAAAAGCTACAGATAATTTAAATTTATCATTTTGTAAAACTAGTTTAGAAAATTAAAAATTTCGAATTGCTGATACCTAATATTTACATATAGAGATGTATAATATTTACGTCCTACATCGAAAATATGTTCAGACTTGGGCTGAAATATGTTTTAGTCATCGATTTAAAAAAGCAAAAAAAAAAAACCGAAAAAAGAGCTGTGATTTTCGAAAAGAAAATGCCCCTACAACCTCCAATCTATCTGTCGAACCTATTAAAATTCTAATAATAGAAACTAGATCACAATTCTCGTTAACTCAAGATTATTTCTTTTTGAATATGTTTGGAAATTCTTAACATCGTATAGTTAATTATGAAAATTATTTATTACCATGTTCTCATAATTTACATACTTTCTGATTCAGAATATGCTTCTTTTTAAAGTTAAGTATTAACGGGTATTTGCTGCTATTACTAATCACTCATCGCAGCACAAAACTACCTGAGGCCGACACAGCCCTTGCTTGAGCCTCTTGGTTATTTGCCTTGAGAGTCATTGCTTCCCAAAGGAGACGGTATTGTGATAAGTAAATTTTAAATCCGAAAGAAGAATATATCCCTTTTTAAAATTAAATTTTCTTATTAATATTACTAATTTCCCCCATTGAAGCCTCACATCTTGCCTTAAGCAGAAAAATAAATCAAAAACAACAAACGAACCTTAAAATCTAGTTAAGAACTACTTTTCCTAAAGGAAAATCCTCTCCTATAGGAAAATGATAATCTCAAAAACTATCAATCTCTGTATACAGTGACAATTAATTCTTGTTAAAGATGTTAAAATCACAACGTTTTCTTTTATTCTCCTTATGTAGTCAGCTATCATTATATAGATAGTATGTAAGTAATATTTACTATTACGAATAATAATTAATTTGTTAAATAATTTTCTTTCGTTAAGTTTCTTTCGTTAGTAGATGTAAAGGTAGAGTCAATTCTTTAAAAAAATGAAATGTGTATGAAAATAGTAATCTGTACTGAAAAACTTTTATAAACACCATATCCGTCTATCTTATATGCTAGGTTAAAACTAGTATATACTTATTGAACTTACATTGATCCCAAGAGAAAATTTTAGGGTTCCTACCGTTTGATAAAAGAGAGTTAAAGAATTTTAATATCTCCCGTTGTCAAAGTAGATAGTAGATGGGAAAACTTTTAATCTTACAAACGAATGAAAACTTTCCTTAAATTGTGGAAGAAAAAGACGATCCCCAATTGAGAATATTAAATAGCCTACTTTAAGTGCCTAAGGTTATCCTGCGGAGGATAATTCGACTCCCTTAAGGGGTCAAAGCATTTCAAAGTAAATGTATAATTCCATACAAGTTGAAAATTTCTCAGAGTATTTAAACAATTCTATTCGTGAGGAAAATTTGATTTTTGTTCAACTTTGAAACATATAATTGTCCATGGGAAAAACAATCTGTATTCAGATCTATACCTCATTATTCTAATGATTGCCCTTGAGCTTTGTTGATGGTGATTGCTAATCGAACATTCCCTGTGTCCCTGTCGTCATTTATGTATCCCCCGGCGTCCCCGTTGTTGTTTTTTCCCCGTGTCCCGGTCGTCATTTGTGTCCCGGTGTCCCAGTCTGTAATTTCTCTTTGAGTGTCGCGGTCGTCATTTATATTCCCGGTGTCCCGGTCGTCATTTTTGTCCCGGTCGTCATTTGCGTTCCGGTGTCAGCGCCACCCCAACACCTAGTTGGTGGGGGCGCTTCGCAACCCACCCCCCCACCCCCCACCCCCGCGCGCGTAAATCGTTACGTGCCATATGTGTCCCTCTGTCCCATCTGTGAATATAGATAGATATATATATATTTTTAACTACGTAAAACTTGCGAATATACAACATTCTTGGCTGTCCCATTGTCTGTGCATATAAATAGATTTTCAGGTTTACCGACTCTTGAACATGCAACATATAATTGTCCATGGGAAAAACAATCTGTATTCAGATGTATACCTCATTATTCTAATGATTGCCCTTGAGGTTGATGTTGATTGTTAATCGAACTTTCCCTGTGTCCCCGTCGTCATTTATATATCCCCCTGGGCCCCCCGGCGTCCCCGTTGTTGTTGTTTCCCGGTGTCCCGGTCGTCATTTGTGTCCCGGTGTCCCAGTCTGTAATTTCTCTTTGAGTGTCGCGGTCGCCATTTATATTCCCTGTGTCCCGGTCGTCATTTTTCTTCCGGTCGTCATTTGTGTTCCGGTGTCCCGGTCTGTAATTTCTCTTTGAGCGTCCTGGTCGTCATTTATATTCCCTGTGTCCCGGTCGTCATTTGTGTCCCGGTATCCCAGTCTGTAATTTCTCTTTGAGTGTCCCGGTCGTCATTTATATTCCCTCTGTCCCGGTCGTCATTTGTGTCCCGGTATGTAATTTCTCTTTGAGTGTTTTTTCTATTTAGTTTTTTTAGTTTTTTACCTTTTTTCTTTTTTCAGTTTTCTTTTTCTTCTTTATTTTTCAGCGTCACTATGAAATACATGCCTCCGAACCTTTGTTTTTTTTTTAACTAAAATCTGGTAGGCATTGATGACCTTATCCAAGTCAAAATCCCAAACCCAATCATCATCGCTATCATTTTCAGTTTTGATATGTTTTTACTCTCGCTGTCCAGGTGGATTTTCATCTAACTGCGCGGTTAGCCGCAAGCCTGTTTTCTTGCTGTTCTTGTGATTCCTCGGCATGCTTTCTTTTCTTACTTTCTCTATCAGCCGCAAGTTTTTTGGCATAGACTCTTTGAGCAGCTTCCTCGGCTGTTGACATTGTAGGCTCTTCAGTCATTTTACAATTAAACATTTTTCCGTGAACGAATGTCTTAAATACCTTTAATGACGTCATCGTCATAATGACGACATGTCGACCTGATGACATGACGTCACTCGACACACAGACACAGACAACTTATTTTTATATATATAGATGTCCCGGTGTCCCGGTCGTCATTTGTGTCCCGATGTCCCGGTCTGTAATTTTGTCAGTCGACAAACATGACGTCAGTCAACACACAAACATGATGTCACTCGACAGACACACAGACAAACAACTTATTTATGTATATATATATATATATATATATATATATATATATATATATATATATATATATATATATATATATATATATATATATATGTATAAAGGTATAAACTTACATTAAAATGTGGAATTTCAAACTAAAAATGTTTTTTAAAAACTTTTTAAAACAGCCCTAGCATCCTTACTTCAATGAATTTCAACCAGGACTGATAAATAAGATGATATGAGATGATAAATTCATTCAAACGAAATAAAATAAAATAATCTAATACAAGCTTTCTAAGCTAATCTTTCTTTTTTGGCAGCTAGCGTTAAATGTATCTTTGTAAAGTGGTTTAGTAAAATATTTTCTTAGATCCTTTTTTTTAAATCTGAGTATAAAAAAATTAGTGAATATTCCCCTCAGTCCCTATTCAAAGAAATATTACTGTTTATTTTGAGACTAATTTCGATTGATTTCTGAACCACCTGTTTTATCCCTAAATCATTACTAATGAGAGAAGATTCTTCAAAATATTGTATGACTGGGATTAATAAACATATGGCAAGATAAAGCAGAATCAAAGGAGTTATTATAATTATTAGAAATTAATGCTTTGTCTATGTCTTGCTCATGCTGGTGTAGCCGTTTTTCTAGATTCTACTGAGTTCCGCCAACAAAAAATTGCCACAGTCGCACGGTATTTGACAAACCCCTCTTTGGGGAGTAACTGGGGTTTGATCTTTATCGGAGTTTAATAAATTTGTGATTTTGAAATTATTAGTGAAAAATACATACAATTTATTTTTTGTGCAAGCATTTTTAATGTTTTTGTTGTTTTTGGGGTGTACGAAGACAGATTATAGTTGAGGGCTTATCAGGAACCTCACATTGTGAAATATACTTGATTTAACGGAATGACTTTTTAGTCTGCGGCAAAATGGAATGACAAAAGGAATGGCGCATCCGTTACCAAAAGGAATATCTCTTATAAAATTAATTTTGGCATTAATGTACTAATCGGAGCAAATGTTCAGGGCATGATCAATGAGAGAAGTTATAACTGCTCTTATAACTGCTTGTGGGAGGTGATATGAATTAAAATAAAGATATCTATTGTTTTGTGTTGGTTTTCTATAGATAGTGAAATCCAGTTTATCAGTATTATGAACAACTAACACATATCAAAACGGTAGTTTATTTTCAATTTTAATTTCTAGGGTAAACTGCAAATTTCTGTTATAAGTATTAAGATGATCTAAGAAACCTTTAGATTTCTTAGAAACCTCACCTTTTTCGTTCCTTGTCATTGGCATCGATCCGTCAATTCTGAGTAACACAATACTTCCTACTGAAGAATATCAAATTATTTGGAAAATATTCAATATTATGCAGGAACCTCGTACCTCCACGAGAGTCTTCTAGTCTTGTTTAGATTCACGGTCTGAAAGCCCCCTTCACCTAGAAACTCATTTGGTGCACAGCTTCAAGTTCCTAGAAACGCAATGGAAAATGATCAGTTATATGAAAAGTAGTGAAAAATATGGGACATTGAAAAAAAAATCTTCTGGCTTCACGAAGAAACGGGCCCTGCCTCCACACTGTTTAGGCACAATGTTCAATTTCAAAGTCTTGCAGTAATGTTTGTTAGGATTCTGATTCTCCTGATATTTTCTTTTGGAAGTTCCTCCTAGTAAAATTCTAATTTTTCTAGTTTACAACCCAAAGATCACGTAACTGAGGATAGTTTCGACCTTCTGGGTTTAAACAATTTCACAATAAACATGAATAATTCCATTCAATTGGGATTTCCGACTGGAACGTGGAGAATCCTCGACATCCATAGTCTACCACCAGAATTTGAAATCAAAGGCATCAGTCAGCTCCCATTAAGCATAATATTCAGTTCTAAGTTCTTAGAATATTTCGTTTTCAGCAAGATATTTCATGCATCTATTCGCTAATGAATATTCACTTCAAGTTCATTTCTATCTCTCTTTTCTTGGAATTGTATTAGAAATTTCCATAAGTAAGGGAATAGATATCATCTTCAAACCCAGTTCTTGAAGATCTATTCAGAAAATTAACTTACCTTTTTTTTACCCATTTCCATAAAAAAAGACATCGCTCGTATTTTTTGTTCGCTTTTATCTTATGAATTTCTTGAATTGCAATTCTTACTTATGCTATTTAGAATTCTTATTAAAGCTCCTTAGCAGGCAATGTATATATATATATATATATATATATATATATATATATATATATATATATATATATATATACTAAGGAAGCCATAAAGGACTTGTTGACAGCGGGTGAGAATCGTATCTACTCTATATTAAATAAAAAAAACAAGTTTTTTTAACTGAAAGTAAGGAGCGACATTAAAACTTAAAACGAACACAAATTACTTCGTATATGAAAGAGGCTGCTTCCTCATCAACGCCCCGCTCTTTACGCTAAAGTTTGACTCTTTCTCTCAATTCTTCTTTTTAAAACAGTAAAAAACTTTAGCGTAAAGAGCGGGGCGTTGATGAGGAAGCAGCCTCTTTCATACACGAAGTAATCTCTGTGCGTTTTAAGTTTTAATGTCGCTCCTTACTTTCAGTTAAAAAAACTTGTTTTTTTTTTATTTAATTTCTGAACGTTTTTGAATCAATGCATGTTTTGATTTTGGCTCTCCGCAGAGGAATAATCAAAACGAAATTTGCAATTTTTTTTTTTGGCTCAATGGCTTTCTCATAATTTTGATCGAATGATTTTGAGAAAAAAAGAGCGGGGGACGAAGCCTAGTTGCCCCCCGATTTTTTGGTTAATTAAAAAGGCAACTAGAACTTTTAATTGTTTACGAATCTTTTTATTGGTAAAAGATTTACGTAACTTATAAATTAGCTTACATAAAGAACTTTTGTATTCTCATGTTTTTATTACATATATGAGGGGATTCGCCCCATCGTCAGTACCTCGTTCTTTACACTAAAGCTTAAATTTTATCCCAATTCATTAAGAATGACCCCCTGAATCACAAAAGCCGTAGAATAAGTAGTTGAAATTACTGAAAATACTTTAGCGTAAAGAGCGAGGTATTAGAAGGAGGTGAGCCTCCCATATGGGTAATAATTTCTGTTTGTTTTAAGTTTTATTGCTGTTCCTTACTTCCAGCTGAAAAAGCTTTTTCCCTTTTATTTTTTAATTGTTTTTTTTTTTAAATAATGCCAGTAAATCCTGCTCTCCCTTCATGGAAATTTTCTTCTCCCATTACAAATTCTCGAAGGAAAGTTCCCTCAGCATATCCCCCTCTTCTCAACCCCTCCCCCAAACCAAGAAAATCCTCCTGAAAACGCCTGTATACATCCCAATAACCATTACTATATGTAAGCACAGGTCAAAGTTTGTAACTTGTTGCCCCTCCCACGGGGACTGTGGGGGAGTAAGTCGTCCCCAAAGACATAGTTATAAGGTTTTTCGACTACGCTGAATAAAATGGCTATCTCAGAATTTTGATCCGTTGACTTTGGGAAAATAATTAGCGTGGGAGGGGGCCTAGGTGCCCTCCAGTTTTTTTGGTCACTTAAAAAGGGCACTAGAACTTTTCATTTCCGTTATAATGAGCCCTCTTGCAACATTTTAGGACAACTGGGTCGATACGATCACCCCTGGAAAAAAAAAACAAAACAAAAAAACAAATAAACACGCATCCGTGATCTGCCTTCTGGCAAAAAATGCAAAATTCCACATTTTTGTAGATAGGAGCTCGAAACTTCTACAGTAGGGTTCTCTGATACGCTGAATCTGAAGGTGTGATTTTCGTTAAGATTCTATTACTTTTAGGCGGCATTTCCCCCTATTTTCTAACTTTTTAGTCTCGTAACTTTTGATGGGTAAGACTAAACTTGATGAAACTTATATATTTAAAACCAGCATTAAAATGCGATTCTTTTGATGTAGCCTTTGGTATCAAAATTCCATTTTTTAGAGTTTTGGTTACTATTGAGCCGGGTCGCTCCTTACTACAGTTCGTTACCACGAACTGTTTGATATTCTGGCAACACTGTTTTTGGCTTATGTTACCTGCCATCCCTACGCAATTCATACACAGATTAAATTAACAACAACAAGTTTTTTTTCAACTGACAGTAAAGAGTAAGACTTAAACATAAAACGAACAGGAATTATTCCGTATATGAATCCCCTCCCCACAAAAAGTTTTGGATTGTGACACGTCTGGCTGGGACCAGGTGCACTTCTATCATAGGACAACTCATCTACAGTTGCTACTAATTCCATATTTCATATTATTTTCTTTGACCTTTATCATACACAGCTCTGATAACCCAACCCCCCAAAAAACACACACGCAAAATTAAAATAATAAAAATGTAAAAATCAATGCTATCGGATATTCTACGTAATACATACTGCCTATGATTTGGAATATAGGTTAATATTCAAAAATTCCTCCTTTTCTTCATTTATTTTTATTTGTCATATTTTCTCTTTGGCTGCTAAAATGAGGGGAAGAATTTGTACGGGGAGATATTCCTGGGTGGGGAATACGCCTATTCCCCGTATTCAGAGGGGCAAAATTTCGAATTTAATAAAAAGGAAGACTCTAATATAATCTTTTTCTTTCTTGATAATCTAAATCAAATTAAAAATTAAGCAATATGAATTTTAAGCAGCAATTGCTCGAACCTAGTTTTTGCAGTTATTATGTTTAGGTTTTGAATGACCGCATGGTATAGCTATAATGCATTCAGTCAAGTCTTCTATCTGTCTCGTTCCTTAGAGTTCTGTTAGAAATTTCCATGAGTAAGAGACTAGATATCAAAGTGGAATCAATTTACGTAAAAGTACGAACTGTTCGGGAAATTAGGTTACGCTAATGCCGATCCTTAAGGTATCAAAAGGCGTTGTTGACTGATAGATCTAATTCGTTTTGCATTTATTCAATCGGCTTTATTCAATTGCTGCTGCTTAAGGTGTATGCTCCCTCTGAAGGTTTTCATTTTTTGACAATCTTACGGTTTTAATATTGCAAGGTGAAATAACAATTTTTCAATCATTCAATAGCTGAGATTGAGCTTTGTCACTGAATCGAGTAATATTTTGAAATTTGCCTTATTTATCCATATAAATTGAGACATGTTAAAATAGAATGAATAACATATGAAAATAAGGAAATGTTTCTATTCTTGAAGCAAGTTTAGATCATTCTCTAAGAAAACGTAAAAGTAATATCCGAGGGAGCGCTGATTTCCCGCCATCCAGTGCACATCTTGGAAAGCCATATGTGCCACACAGTCCCGCCACGCTTGGAACAGTTCCTGGAACGCTCGGTACACTCCCCAAAATGCTAGGCACTGTCCAGTCCCGCTTGATTGTTTTGCATGCCTCATTTGGTTTTCTGAGAGTGGCCTCTCGGTAATAACATAATTCAGGGTTGGTGAATTTATTGACATGAACCAAATGAATTTAATCGTATAAGTATATTGTATATATATAATCGAAATCTTTCGATTTGTTATACTTGTAGAGTTGTTGCAAAATTGCATGTTTCATAGTGATTAGGAACACTAATACTATTTAATATGCGATAAGTTCTGCAGAGGTAGATATGGGCGACTTTGAAGCAAACAAGATTGAATCTACTTTTTCTTGATTTTAATGCTAAAGTAGGCAATTGGCTCTTTAACATGTAACTTTCAATAATAGAATTCTGGGAAACAAAACTGGATTAGCCTCGAACAATAAAGACAACTTTAAGAAGGGGTCTACAAAAACAAGATCTTCTCGTCGACATATGTTACATATATTTTTCCTACTTTTTTGCGAGTCAGACAAAAATGGGAGGGGGGATTAAACCAGGCAACCACCTGAATACAGTCATGATGACAGGTATACGGTCATCAAAATCAGCATTGAATTGTCTTTTAATTTGAATTTTGGATGGGAAGAAAGGCTTAGACTGAACATTTTGTGTTGAAGTTGGTCCCTTTACTTCTCGGAAAAGAGAAAAAAATGGTGTCGAATACTGAAATTTTTATCCAAACAGGCGAAAAAAATTTAATACTTAATTGCTCCAAGGCACATTCTCCATGCTCAACTTTATAAGTAGTACTATGCTAACAGCTCACTGTAGCACGCTGCCGTCAGAGGGAAACACGGTGTATACCCTCCTCTTCCACCCATGGATGTGATATCTGGCCGCTACAGACAGAAGAAGAACGCTCAGTAGGCATCCTTCGCCAAAAGTGCCTAAGAGCCATTCGTCCCCTGAAGCTTTGCCAAAGAATAACCAGGAACACCTAATGCAATATGCAATTAGAAGCATTCATTATCCGCTATCATCAAGAGTAGATGGCTCAGGAGCTTTGGACACGTTATACGACGCCCAAGTGAGTACCTACCCAACCAGGCACTAGAATTTGATCCCCCTTCCTAGTAAAAGTAAAAAGAAGGGAGTTCAAACCAAATCTTTGCATGCCCAATGAAGAAATACTTCGAGTCTTTGCGTGGATTCTGGAAGCGCGGACGTACATCGGAAAAATTTGTCAGAAATCCACTACCCTAAACATTAGACCGAAGACATTGACAGAATATCACTAAGCGTGTCCTTGGTGCCGAGTTGGAATGAACTTGTTTCAAGTACGACTACAACAAATTTATTTAAAGTTTCACTCCTTCCTTACGACCTCTTCTCATACCATCTTGGGACAACCTACTTCTCGTTTGACCCAAACGAATTGGTAAAAAGCGCAATCTATCATCCTTCATCTTTAAAACCTTGCATAAACATCCTAAACTTTCTTTTATTATTAAATAAAAAACGCCTCGCTCTTTACGCTAAAGTTTGACTCTTTCTCTTAACTCTACTTCTTAAAAACGTTAGCGTAAAGAGCGGGGCGTCTAGGAACTAAAGCCCCTTTCATATACGGAGTAATTTCTGTTTGTTTTAAGTTTTAATGTCGCTCCTTACTTTCATTTAAAAAAACTTGTTTTTTTATTTAATTTCTGGACGTTTTTTAATTAATGCATGTTTTGATCTTGGCTCTCCGCACATAAATAATTAAAACGAAATTTGCATATTAATTTTTTTTGGCTAAATGGCTTTCTCATAGTTTTAATCAGAAGTTTTGAGAAAAAAGGAGCGAGGGAGGAAGCCTAGTTGCCCTCCAATTTTTTTATTACTTAAAAAGGCAACTAGAACTTTTAATTTTTACGAATTAACTTACGTAACGAACTTCTATATTCGTATGTTTTATCGCCTATATGAGGGGGTTCACCCCTCGTTGATACCTCGCTCTTTACACCAAAGCTTAAATTCGGTCCCAATTCCTTAAGAATGACCCTTGAATCACAAAGGCCGTAGAATAAATGGTTGAAATTACTAAAAATACTTTAGCGTAAAGAGCAAGGTATTACGAGGAGGTAAACCCCTCATATGTGTAATAATTTCTACTCATTTTAAGTTTTAATGCTTCTCCTCACTTTCAGTAGAAAAAAACTTTTCATATTTATTTTTTCATTGTATTTTTTAATAATGCTAAAAAAAATCCTGTACCCCCTTCATTGAAAGTCTCTTCCCAATTGAGAAGTTTTTCCACGGAAAGATCCTCCCACTTAACCCCCTCCCCACCTCAACTCTCCCTCACAAACCAATAAATCCCCGTGAAAACGTCCGTTACTATATGTAACGTTACTATAAGGGATACTATATGAAAACGTAACCATTACTATATGTAAACACAGGTCAAAGTTTGTAACTTGCAACCCCTCCCACGGGGACTTCGGGGGAGTAAGTCGTCCCCAAAGACATAGTTATTTGGTTTTTCGACTATGGTGAATAAAATGGCTATCTCAGAATTTTGATTCGGTGACTTTGGGGAAAAAATGAGCGTGGGAGGGGGCCTAGTTGGCCTCCAATTTTTGGTTACTTAAAAAGGGAACTAGAACTTTTAATCTCCGTTAGAATGAGCCCTCTCGCGACTAGGACCACTGGTTCGATACGATCACCCTTGAAAAAATAACAACAACAAAAAAACAAATTAACACGCATCCGTGATTTGTCTTCTTCCAAAAATGCGAAATTCCACATTTTTGTAGATAGGAGCTTGAAACTTCTACAATAAGGTTCTCTGATACGCTGAATCTGTGGTGTGATTTTCGTTAAGATTGTATGACTTTCAGGGGTTGTTTTCCCTTATTTTCTAAAATGAGGCAAATTTTCTCAGGCTCCAGCTTTTGATAGGTAAGTCTAATCTTGACTAATCTTGATGAAAGTTATATATTTAAAATCAGCATTAAAATGCGATTTTTTTATGTAACTATTGGTATCAAAATTCCATTTTTTAGAGTTTCGGTTACTATTGAGCCAGGTCGCTTCTCACTACCGTTCGTTACCACGAACTGTTTGATAGACCTGGAAAGTGAGATCCATATTTTTTGTGTAGCTCATTGTTTGATATACCGTCAGTCAGAAAAGAACTTAAAGCTTGTATCATTTAAACAAACTTACCAAAATCATTTGCAAATATTCCTCAGCCTTTCAAAACGCGTAAAAATTCAGGATATTTCCCCCACTAAGGTATGTTAACACCAAAATTAGCACTGGTATATCTTTTTCAATTTGAATTTTTGGTGAGAAGAAAGGCTCAGAGTGAATATTTGATTTGAAACTTATTCTTTTGCTTCTCTAAAACTTCATGAAAAGTTAAAGAGCTTTTTTCTTTCTTTTTTACAATTATTTCGGTTACAAGGCATTACCTCTATAATATCAATTCGACACGAATAGCGTGATTATTTGAACACAATTTACCACGAAAAAAAAATATTTAAGGGCTAATCATTAAGAAAACATGGAAAGAATTAGGGATAGGGATCCAATACAGTTTATATCATCGATGTGAAGGTGACTCGATGATCTTTAGCTTATGCCTATAGAATTATTGAATTGAAAACCAATCATACAAAAATTGTGTTCTTTTCACCGGCTCAAAATTTGAGTAAATGACAACAAATACAAAAAGGGTCGTTTTTTTGGCTTCCCTCTTTGTTATGTGCTTAAGAAATAATGTGCTTGGCTTTCGAAACACGTGACACGAATAAACAAATTGAATTAAAAGGGACTTTGTGGAAGGATGAGATACGAGTCTTTCCTTGCTCTCTGTGATGTACCTCTTTAATTCATATTTCTATTTTACAGCGGTGTTAGGCCATTTGGTGTCTCCCTCCTTGTATGCGGATGGGATGACAACCGTCCTTATCTCTTTCAATGCGATCCTTCTGGAGCCTATTTCGCTTGGAAAGCGACAGCAATGGGAAAGAACTATGTCAACGGAAAGACATTTTTAGAGAAAAGGTAATAAATTTTAATTAATTACTGGAATTATATAATGATCTTGGCTAGTACGGGGGGAAAAGAATTAAATTCGTTAATTATTGCTTAAAGTACCAAGAGCATAAACTAAAAAGTATTTTCCCTTTGGGCCCGTCTTAGGTCTATTCATGCCTGGAAATTACAATTTTCTTAGATTTTCCTTCGGTTGTTTCAAATTATAAAGCTTTTAGGATAGCACCACATTTTCTTCAGTGCAGTCATAGTGAATCATAGAAATAAGCAATTAAAACTAGTTAGTTAAATTTGACAACGATTTCATCCACCAAAATTAAAAAATTCTCAAAAACATTTACATCTTTTTAAGCTGTTTGGTGCCAATCTTTTCAGCTTATTTCCACTGGTTTTTCCTTTTAATATTTCTCACTTTTTTTATTTAGGGCCAGCTATAATTCAAAACTACATAGCTGCACATGGAGGCTATGAAGTTTTTTCTAAACCAGTTAAAGAAATCTGGTTTCATTTTCATTGTCTTTAGTACTTTAAAGTGATTGGAAACTGAGATTATATATTTAAAAAATTAATTTTCTAGACTTGAACAATCGAATATGCTTCACAGTTAAATTCTGAAAAATATTAATTGAAGAATTTTTTTTTTTGATTTTTAAGCTGGAAAACAATTCAAGCAAGTAATACTTTAAAATGGTCGAAAACACTATTCATGTATAATTACCCTTTTATATTAAAATGGCTCCCAAACATTTAATTCCTAAGAGTCATCATCGTAATAAATATTGCTTTCCCTGTCGGTAGCTTTAAATATCGAATACCTATTCTTTTATTTTCTGTTTTGCATTTTATGTGTTCCTTATTAACGTTTCTTATATTTATATTTCCTTTATTTATGTCGTATAAATCTTGCCTATTTGATTCATCTCTGTTCTCTGTTTTGATCATTTCCTTGGGTCCTACTAGGTTATTTTAGCGGAAAAAATGAAATCCATTTTGAGAATTATCGGTCTCACCGAACTTGTCATGTGACTAAACAGGTAGGGGTTCTGAAAAAAACTTAATTTTTTAAGTTGCACCACGATTTGATTGCGTTACCGTAGATTGCAACGTCCTCTTTTTTTTTTATTTTGGCTTTACACTCTGCCTGATAAAAACTATGTAGCTTTCCCTTCACCCCTTCACATGAAAATGTTTCTCATATGGATAAATTTTCGATCTATATTTCTTTTATTTTTGTAAACTTATATGCATGTTTGCTTTCTTCATTTTTTTAAAATCTAAACTCAGAAACTAACTTCGTCGTTTTGTTTTTTAGTGTTTTTTTTTTTTTTCACGTGACTAGTTTTAGCTGGACATTTCGTTCTCTATATCGAAAGAAATGAAAGTGGCGCAAATAGGCACTGTCAGTATTAAGAGGATCCTAAATGACAATAACTAATGTCCTTAACATTGCTATACATTGTCAACATTCCTCTCAAGAAGGGGATGTCAGGACGACGGATGTCGACTCTTTTATTTCGATTTTATTCGTGGAAATGTTCATTGTCTCTTTTTGCTTCGGATAAAGGGAAATCGATCCTGGTTCCAATATTTTGCATTAAAAATTTTATATGTTGCACTAGTATGTATGTATGTATGTATAGTATGTATGTATGTATGTATAGTATGTATGTATGTATGTATAGTATGTATCCATGTTGCACTAGGATAATGATACCCAGTGGATGACACAAATAAATAAATTTGATAATTGTGAATGTAAGGATAATTTTCGATGGGTAATTGTTTAATTTAATCATTTTGAAGTTATATTAATTTATTCTACATATTTGAAGTTGTCAAAAAAAAAAAAAAAAATTAGAATAGGCTCTAAGCACCTTTGGGGGCAACTATATCCGTTATCAAGATTTTGCAGTCCACAGGGTGTCGATAAAAAAGAATAAAAAAGAAAAAAAACCTTGGTATTTGAACAAGCAACTGGTCTTATCATCTTACTCTGACATGTATTAAGCACTTTGTAAGGTAAATTAAGCTCTTTCTTCGGTATCTAATGGTTTTTAAGGGGAATAGGTTTAGTACTTGGTCTTCTCCTTTTTTTCTTTTTTTACCCTGGCATTCTGATACCTTGGTTTTGGTACCGAATTCTCACTCTTAGTCTTTTTTATTTAGTAAAGCAGTCTTGTGGCAGATAATCTCTTCTATCTTGAAGAATATTTCTTGAAAAATCCCCCCCTCCCCTTAATTTTTTTTTTATTGGCTTGAACTTCAAAGACCATTTAGACCGTTCTAAGAAGACTTCAATCTTCACAAAACAACAAAATGGTTCTATCAGTTCGTGATGGAAAAAAAAAAAATTCCGTTCTATCCGGATCGCTTGGTATAAATTCTTGGCTAAGGGATATATGACTTTGTATAGTGCCAAGACAATCCTAAGTGACAATGAATACAATTTTTATGATTGATATCTTGGATATATGATATTACCCTCAAGCAGGGATATCTTGGAAATGTCAACTCCATTATTTTGATTTCCCCTTGAAATGTTTATAGTTTTTTTTTTTTGTTCGGATAATTGAGGATTATTTATATTATTGGAAATGAAATTGTTGATTGCGAAATTTTAGTAATAATTTTCAATAGGAAAATCTATTGGGGAAACTGGATATAAAATTACATTTTAAGCTCATGAAAATTGTTTGTACTTTACGAGACATTGAAACCATCCAGTTTTGAGTCATTGGACCTTGCTTTTTTTGTACATTGGCGTATTCTCGCTCTTAATTACTCTTATCTTACATGTCAGGGATGAGTCTAGTATTTTTATTTTTTCTCCTAATTCTATGTTGAATAGAAATTGTCCTCTGTCCAAAGAAGGATTTCATTTGTTTTTATTCGCATGACCAAATTTGATAAGAATTTCCGTTCTCTTTGTCTGAAGCAGGGAAGGTCATGTAAATGTCCATTATCAATATTAAGAATATTTTCGATGTCAATGACAAAGCTTCTTTGAGTTATTCTGCTTAGACAATATCCTTCTCATGAAGGGATCTGGGACAATATTGGCTCTTTAATTTAGTTTTTTTTCTCCGGGCAAGGAGAACTTCATCCATATTCTTTGAGCTAAAGGATGTGTTTATTGTTAGTGACAAGGAAATCGAATTTCGTGCTTTATATCCTTTATTGTTCGTTCTAATATGATTTATCCAAATTCTAATTCCAAAAATCTACATTTAGTGTTTTGCTAAGACGTGTTGGTAGATTCGGTTAGGAATCACCAGGCATCGCCTCCGTTGTGAGGCAACGAAGATGGCGATACCTTGGAAGTATCCTCTGTATGCCAGATCATACACTTCCAAAAATGTTCCTCCACAGGCAACTGGATGGCAACCATCACCGAGGTAGACCAAAGAACACGCTCCGTAGGACATACGGGTGTGACAGAAGAGCCCTCCAGACGAGTATCATCCCAGATTGAAAAGATATCTGTGCAGTGGCCCACTTGAGGGAAGATTGGGAGCTACTCATTGACGTCCTGTGTGCCTCTGGAGGCACTGAAGGAACTAAGGTCTAAGATAAGAAGTGCAATTTAAGAATCTTGGTCTTTGAGATAAAGGGTCATAGACTTAGTAGTGGAAAGCAAGATCAAGGTTCAGGTCTCTGGGAAGGAAATTGTGAAATTGGTTCTAATGCTCGTCATCAGCACGCAGCGTTTTTTAATGCTGATGTGCAAGATAGGTGCTAAATATTTTTTTTTATGAGGTTAAGATAAGATTCTAAATGTGATTTGAGACCACAATGGCTAGAAACAATTATGGAAACCTAGAAATGTTGAAAATCAAAAATCAGTGAAAGTTCGAACCAGTGAAAAAAAATCAGGACAAAAAGTAGATAGTGAAAAGTATAAAGTAGCACAATCGCGAAAAATGTCAAATCGGTTGTTCGAAGGCATGTTGATTTGTTTGCTTCTGTTATTTGCTAATAACGGAATGGCAACATGGATGATTTTTAATGTTTAAATTTTTCGGGCAAAAAACGTTGTCGAATTTAACTAAGTAGTTCGGCTAAGTTTAATTTAACTAAATTTATTTAAGTTGAATTAACTAAATTTAACTGAATTGATGTAACTTAAATAGTTTACGTTAAATTTAACTAAAAACGGTAACACTGGTGATAGGTAATGCTTGAACTTTGCGGACAGAAATTGTTATCGACTTTCACTAAAAGTTTGGCTTATTTTTGTTTTCACCGTCCAATAGGTTAATACTGGTGAAAATATGGTACTGTCCTAAAAACTTCCTAAAAATTGTTAAGTTAACTAGTTTTATTTATTCATTTTCATGCATGGTAACACTGATTAAAATGTGGCACTGCCCTAAAAACTTCAGGATTTTGAATTAATCAGTCGGAAAATCTTAAAAATCGAGGTTTTTATGCATGAATAAACCTAAGATGAGTTCGAGGATTAAAAAAATAGTTTTTTTTATGTTCTTGTTAATTTAGTATGTCTTTCATGTACTGCCAAGAACTCAGCTAAGATTTTGGCCAAAATTTATGACAACTGATCTCTGAATTTAGCTCTCTTAACATTTTTTTTTTCTTTTTACTGAAGTATTCACCATGAAGGTATTCATTGGAAAAAATAAATAATTAAATCTTAGTTCTCAAAATAGTTTAAAAAAATTGTATCCTAGCTTTATGGATTTTATTAATTTGATTCGTCTTAAATTATTATAATGAATAATTTAAGCAAAATCAACATAACTTTCATTGTTAATTTAATAAGCAAGGATGTTTTGTTTTCATTAAGTAAGACAACTAAATGCTAAATCAACTAAATGCTAGTTGTTAAATTATCTATATCCTTTAGTCCGCAAAATTACCATTCTTTTTTTCCTTCTGTGCTGTAATAATATAAATTTTACAGCAGCCTATAGTTTCGATAAGACTTTTATATCCGTTCTGGGAAATGTCTACTTCAAAAGTAATAAATGTCTCATGAATATATATATATATATATATATATATATATATATATATATATATATATATATATATATATATATAAATAAGTTGTCTCTGTGTGTGTCGAGTGACGTCATGTTTATGTGTCGACTGACGTCATGTTCGTCGACTGACGAAATTACAGACCGGGACATCGAGACACAAATGACGACCGGGACATAGGGAATATAAATGACGACCGGGACACTCAAAGAGAAAGCGACCGGGACACAAGGAATGTTCGATTAGCAATCACCATCAACAAAGAACCGGGACACAAATGACGACCGGGACACAGGGAATATAAATGACGACCAGGACACTCAAAGAGAAATTACAGACCGGGAAACCGGAACACAAATGACGACCGGGACAAAAATGACGACCGGGACACCGCGACACCGGGATTATAAATGACGACCGCGACACTCAAAGAGAAATTACAGACTGGGACACCGGGACACAAATGACGACCGGGACAAAGGGAAACAACAACAACGGGGACGCCGGGGGCACAGGGGGATATATAAATGACGACAGGGACACAGGGAATGTTCGATTAGCAATCACCATCAACAAAGCTCAAGGGCAATCATTAGAATAATGAGGTATAGATCTGAATACAGATTGTTTTTCCCACGGACAATTATATGTTGCATGTTCAAGAGTCGGTAAACCTGACAATCTATTTATATGCACAGACAATGGGACAGCCAAGAATGTTGTACATTCGCAAGTTTTACATAGTTATATATATATATATATATATATATATATATATATATATATATATATATATATATATATATATATATATATATATATATATATATATATATATATCTATATTCACAGGTGGGACACAGGGACACAACTACAATGGCGCGTAACTAATATGGCGCGTAACGACTTGCGCGCGGGGGGGGCTTGGGGGGGGGGGGTTGAAATTCTTGTAAATAATCTTCTGACTAAAATCTATTTGTTCTCTCTACTGGTTTTAAATTTTTCTATTTAGCACAGGAGAGCCAATCAGGTTTGAACGAGGCGGGGATATTTGACTTTCTTTTTTTTATACGCTTCAAAACACAGTTTTTAGGCAGTATGCTTCAATAAGAATATTTCTTTAAGATAAGGTAATTGTATAAACATAAAAAATATAACAATGATATAACTGAATATTATTATATAGCATTTCTTTTATTCATTTTTTTTCTTGGAAATTCGGTAATTGCATCTTCTATATCGGAAATAGTGGATATAGAGCTAATCCTCAGTGTGAGACAGTTTTTCAGTGACAATACCTAAGGTCTTTATTTATGACATCCTGTCTTGTTAATGTCCTTCTAAACATAGGATCTCCGGTCAATTACGAAGGTACTTTTTGTCTAGACACAAGGAAATCATTCATTCCCAGCATAATTGTAAAGGTTTTAACGGATAAATTTTGGATAATATTAAACGTTTACATTGGACAACACTGTAAGGTGTGAAGGTCTTCGTTGTTTCAATTTTAATTCCTAACATATTGTAAGTATTTTAGTGGTTAATTCTGATGATTGAAAACTGCAAGGTCTGAATGTTGTTCCGGAGGATTTTATTTGTCACCCATACCATCCGTCACTTTTTTTTCAAAGTTCTCTATTCACTTAAGTACCTTTAGAACTATGTAAGTGCTTACACTCACATAGAATCAAACAGTTCGTGGTAACGAACTGTAGTAAGGAGCGATCCGGCTCAATAGTAACCAAAACTCTAAAAAATTGAATTTTGGTATCAATAGCTACATCAAAGGAATCGCATTTTAATGCTGATTTTAAATATATAAGTTTCATCAAGTTTAGTCTTACCCATCAAAAGTTACGATCCTGAGAAAATCTGCCTTATTTAGGAAAATAGGGGGAAAACACCCTCTAAAAGTCGTAGGATCTTAACGAAAATGACACCATCAGATTCAGCGTATCATAGAACCCTACTGTAGAAGTTTCCAGCTCCTATCTACAAAAATGTGGAATTTTGTATTTTTTGCCAGAAGACAAATCACGGGTGCATGTTTATTTTATTTTATTTTTTTTTCCTGGGGTCATCGTATCGACCAAGTGGTCCTAGAATGTCGCAAAAGGGCTCATTCTAACGGAAATGAAAAATTCTAGTGCCCTTTTTAAGTGACAAAAAAAATTGGAGGGCATCTAGTCTCCCTCCCACGCTCATTTTTTTCCAAAGTCAACAAATCAAAATTTCGAGATAGCCATTTTGTTCAGCATAGTCGAAAACCATAATAACTATGTCTTTAGGGATGACTTACTCCCCCACAGTCCCTGGGGGAGGGGCTGCAAGTTACAAACTTCGACCAGTGTTTACATATAATAATGGTTATTGGGAAGTGTACAGATGTTTTCAGGGGTATTTTTTTTGGTTTTGGGGGTAGGGCTGAGGGGAGGGGGCTATGTGGGAGGATCTTTCCTTGGAGAAATATGTCATGGGGGAAGAAAAATTCAATGAAAAGGGCGCAGGGCGCAGGACGAATCTGGTCACTGTAGAAAAAAACGTCAAATTCAGAGCTTAATATACAATGCTGGGTGTTCGGAGCCTCTCTATTATGGAGTATAATTGAAAATAACACAACTATACGAGCAATAAAACATATATACCACAACCATAACTCAACTAACGAAAGAACTGCTAAGAGATAACACAACTATAAAGCGAAAACAGGTGAAAACTAACGGGAAAATAAACGAACTAAGAGGTGGAAGGGGCCCAGAGAAAAAATATAATCCTTTTCCAATTTTGAGCCTAACTTCCGCAAAGGAGTAATAATGTCAGAAGCCCCGAAATACCGAATTATTTTCTTTTCAAACTGTTCGTGGTAACGAACTGTAGTAAGGAGCGACCCGGCTCAATAGAAACCAAAACTCTAAAAAATGGAATTTTGATACCAATAGCTACATCAAAAGAATCGGATTTTAATGCTGATTTTAAATATATTAGTTTCATCAAGTTTAGTCTTACGCATCAAAAGTTACGAGCCTGAGAAAATTTGCGTTATTTTAGAAAATAGGGGGAAACTCCCCCTAAAAGTCATAGAATCTTAACGAAAATTACACCATCAGATTCAGCGTATCAGAAAACCCTATTATAGAAGTTTCAAGCTCCTATCTACAAAAATGTAGAATTTTGTATTTTTTGCCAGAAGGCAGATCACGGATGCGTGTTTATTTGTTTGTTTGTTGTTTTTTTTTTTCCAGGGGTGATCGTATCGACCCAGTTGTCCTAGAATGTTGCGAGAGGGCTCATTCTAACGGAAATGAAAAGTTCTAGTGCCCTTTTTAAGTGACCAAAAAAATTGGAGGGCACCTACGCCCCTTCCGACGCTAATTATTTTCCCAAAGTCAACGGATCAAAATTCTGAGATAGCCATTTTATTCAGCGTAGTCAAAAAACCTTATAACTATGTCTTTGGAGACGACTTACTCCTCCACAGTCCCCATGGGAGGGGCTACAAGTTACAAACTTTGACCAGTGCTTACATATAGTAATGGTTATTGGGAAGTGTACAGGCGTTTTCGGGAGGATGTTTGGTTAGGAGAGGGGCTGAGAAGAGGGGGATATACTGGGGGAACTTTCCTTCGAGGAATTTGTCATGGGGGAAGAAAATTTCCATGAAGGGAGCGCAGGATTTACTAGCATTATTTAAAAAAACAATGAAAAAAATAAATATGAAAAAATTTTTTTCAGCGGGAAGTAAGGAGCAGCATTAAAACTTAAAACGAACAGAAATTATTACCCATATGAGGGGCTCACTTCCTCCTAATACCTCGCTCTCTACGCTAAAGTATTTTTAGTAATGTCAACTATTTATTCTACGGCTTTTGTGATTCAGGGGTCATTCTTAATGAATTGGGACAAAATTTAAGATTTGGTGTAAAGAGAGAGGTACTGACGAGGGGGCGAACCCTCTCATATGTGTAATAAAAACATGAGAATAAAAAATTCTTTACGTAAGCTAATTTATAAGTTACGTATATCTTTTACTAATAAAAAGATTCGTAAAAAATTAAAAGTTCTAGTTGCCTTTTTAATTAACCAAAAAATTGGAGGGCAACTAGGCTTCCTCCCCACTCTTTTTTCCCAAAATCATTCGATCAAAATTATGAGAAAGCCATTTAGCCAAAAAAAAAAAAAAAAAAAAAAAAAAAAAAAAATGCGAATTCCTCTGCGGAGAACCAAAATCAAAACATGTATTGATTCAAAAACGTTCAGAAATTAAATAAAAAAAACTAGTTTTTTCAACTGAAAGTAAGGAGCGACATTAAAACTTAAAACGAACAGAAATTACTTCGTATATGAAAAGGGCTGCTTCCTCATCAACGCCCCGCTCTTTACGCTAAAGTTTTTTACTGTTTTAAAAAGAAGAGTTGAGAGAAAGAGTCAAACTATAGCGTAAAGAGCGGGGCCTTGATGAGGAAGCAGCCCCTTTCATATACGAAGTAATTTCTTTTCGTTTTAAGTTTTAATGTCGCTCCTTACTTTCAGTTGAAAAAACTTGTTTTTTTTATTTAATTTGCAAATAAAAGCTGGGATGCAAGGTCACCAACAATGGTGAAAGGGGACAAATGTCAGAGGTTCTCGGCTTTGAAGGGATCCTGGTATGTTAATAAGAGCGAAAGGCGATGCAAACAAAAACAGAAAAAGGAAAAAATATCTGAAAATGCTGGGATTTGCTTCAATCGAAGCTGAGCCAAAGAGGAAACGATTAATATCGTTGTAAAAAGTGTGCTATTTCATCGCCTTATTTGTGATATTTTGTCATTTATTTTGTGAGCCTATCACTCTATTCCTTAAATATATGTCAAAGAGGAAGCCAATTAAGCCTGCCTTTCTTAAACCTAATTGGTTCTGCTGTGTTCTTATGTGATATCTTAAGCCATTAAAAAGAACGACAAGTTTTTGAATCACAGATTTAATTATAAGTAGTTTCTCTATGTCTCGGGGTAAGTTTTTTTGAAGTGAGTTTCCTCAGTTTCTAAATTTGATATATATATTTCGTTTAGAGACAGTTTTTTTCCTTTAATGTTGCATTTTATCCTCCGAATAACTTATGCAAGTTTGATGGAGTATTATGGAATCAGTTTAGTCACAATCTGGGAAGAAAGTGCCGCCTTTTTTCTATTTTCACTTTATTTCGTGTATGCAGCATAGGAATAATGCGTTTGGTAGAAAATCATTGTAAAAAAAGCGACGGTGTTTTGATTATTAGCGTGAGTGTAGTACATAGATACACACAGCGTCAACCCTAAGGGGGAGGGCTATAAATTCAGAGAATGTTTAATACCTTCTGTCTTTTTTATCGAAAAGTATAATTCTTATTTGATAACCAACAAAATAATTTACCAATTTCTTACTTTTAATTTTAGCAAAGTAAAAATGTAATCTTTGTCATTGCACATAATAATGAAGGGTTTTAGTATCTAAGATGTTTTTTCTCTATTAAATTGTTTTTAGTTTCAAAACATTTAGTTTTTATTATTTTCATTTTTGAATAAAAATTTTTTCTCCTTTCAAATATTTTCTATCAAGTAAAAAGTTCAGTAATTAGAAAGAGGTAACTGTTAAATATACCAAATTCTTTCCTGAACGTATTTTAATAGACGTCCGAAAAAAGATTTGGATTATCGAGATAGAGACAAGAGAGAGTTTCATGGGACGTTTTGGACTTCAACTTCAAATAACTTTAAAATTTAATGGATAAATCAAATACTAGAGCATCTGCAGCATTTAGAAATAGTCCATATGTCAGTGGAAAGAGAGCGGAGATGCGATCTGTTACGATTGTCTTTCATAAATTAAAAGCAGGATGTAATGAATTTCAGTCAGGTAACAAAAGCGCATAGGAACAGATGAGATTATTTTTAATATTTTGTGCAATGAAAACCATGCCAGATCATGATTCCTTGTCATAAGAGTAGAAACTATCCAGAAGTTTCAAAGGTGTATCTCACTGTATTCTTTAGTTCTTTTAAGCTGTATTTATAATTCTTCTGTAATATCTAGATATGTTTGGGATAGATCATAACAGATACAATGGCGTAGACTCGGTAAAGAGCGATGTCTCCCATTTTTTTCGGAAATGCCGGCTGTATTGGAATTTCAGAATTATAGTAACATTTCAAGTGACTAAACCGATTATAAGATTTTCAACCATCGTTCGGGCTCCTAGGGCAATATGATGTTTGCAGCTCCAGGCATTATGCACATTGCCCATTTCAGAACAGTGACTTCATAGATATATTTTAGTAGCGACGTGGATATGTTACTGCTTATTAAAAACACTCATTCAGGTGTTTTCGATATGTAAATAAAGTTCAAATTTGGCCCTAGAGCCTAGGAATTTTTTTTAGCGCGTTGCCATTAGCTTTTTTTTAATAAAAGGATTTGATTTTGAACTCCATTACACCCCCTTCTCTATCCCATAAAAGGTTCAAACGGAGTCCTTGGGCCTGAGAAGAAAGAATGATTTTTGGTTGGATGTCAATTCTTTACTACCCCTCCCCCCCAAATTTGGAAGATGGAGAGAAGTGAAAAATCTTGTATATTGCGTTATTATTATTCTTTCATATAGCTTGGTTATATGTTTATTACGGATCTTTCGTTTTCATTTTTTTTTAATGTGTAAAGATTGATTTTTTTATAAAAAAAAATTATACAAACACCTTATATTTAGATTAAAAGGAGTTTGGTTCAAGAGGAACACTGAGTAATAAAACAAAATGAGCAAAATATGGCCTTGACCGCGAGAATTCAAGAATATAATTGATTTTTTTTCGTGTGCTCTTTATTTGTTTAATAATATGATTTATTTTATTATAATATAATAGAATTTATTTTTGAATTTATAAAAAAATTATTCTTAAAATTAATATTTTTATTCTTAAATTTATAATTTATTTTATTATGATAATATAATATAATTTATTTTATTTTTTGTGACTTGTTTTTCGGGTCTGTTTGGTCCCGTTTTCCAGATTTGAATTGATCATGTTGACTAAATCAGGTCACAGTTTCTCTTCCTTTTTTACTGTTTAATTTATTTTTTACTATCTTACTTTTTCTCCTGTTTTTCGGGCCATTGAGTCCATCGAGGAATGTCTATTTCGTGTTTTTTGTTGTAAATTTAATGTTTATAGATTAGCTTGGACTTGAAAAAGGGGAACGTTTCCTGGGAAGGGAGGTATTTTCGTCTCGGTTTAGCCTTTGTGTCGTTGAATAAATAGTATTCTTTTCTTTTTAGGTACAGTGAAGAGCAAGAGGTGGACGACGCCGTTCACACTGCCATTCTTGCGTTGAAAGAGGGATTTGAAGGCCAGATGACGGGGGATAATATCGAAATTGGCATTTGCACTGCGGACGGGTTTCGTCGTTTATCACCCGCTGAAGTTCGCGATTATCTTGCTAATGTTTAAGATTCATTTTGTACTTTTCATTTTGTGATATACCCAAGTCTATGTAATTTGATTGTGGTTTTATTTTTAGTTCATGGAAAGAAGTGGAGGAATTTGTTGTTTAAATACCAAAGTTTCTGTATAATATTAGGGAAACTGGCGTGTAATATGTATTTTTCAAGCGTATAAGAATTTGTTAAGTAAATAGTTTAAATGCAAAATATAAAAAAAAGTGGACCAGATGGGGAATTTTGTATATAAGAATTTTATGATAATTTCAATTGGATTTGTTTTCAGATTCAGGATTCAGAAATGAAGATAAACTTCTATTTGTACTTTTTATTTTGTGAAGCCTATTTAATTTGATTTCGTTTATTTTTTTAGTTTAGGAGTGGAGGAATTTTTGCTCAAAATCAATTTATTTAAGAATATGTAGAATATTAGAGACATTTCACGTAGAATCTGAATTTTTCAACTGCACGCGAATTTGTTGATCCGTTGATTTGAATTTCAAAAATATTCCAAAATTGTTGGACCAGACGGTGAATTTAGTATCTAAGATTTTTTTTTATCACAAATTGATTGGATCCAGGGACGGTGGTTCATTAAAAGGTTCGTTAGTGTTTAAGTTTCAATTATCTCAAATAATCTAAAATAATTTTTGATACGGAAGTTTTTTTTTAACGCTTCATAATACAAATGTAAATTTATATATTGAAGAACATGTACCAGCAGGATGAGGAGAATATTTAATTGATTATTAATTGAGTAATTAATTGATTTGTGTTGAATTTGAGGAGGAAAGCAGAGCACACAAACAACGGAAAAACGACTAATGAATTGCAAAAAAAACTAAGAAGAGCTTGAAAAAAGACTGAAAAACAAACTTCAATTTTTAAGTTCCATTCAACTTCAACAAAACTTCAATTTCAATTTATTTCAATTTTAAAATAAAACTTTCAGTTTTAATTTAATATCAATTGGTTTGTATTGAATTTGAGGAGGAAAGCAGAGCACATAAACAACAGAAAAACGACTTAGAAATTGCAAAAAAAAGAAAATAAGAAGAGCTTGAAAAAATATTGAAAATCAAACTTCAATTTTTAAGTTCAATTCAACTTCAACAAATTTCAACAAAACTTCAATTCAATTTCAATTTATTTCAATGTCAAAATCAAAATTTCAGTTTTAATTTAACATTATTTGATTTGTATTGAATTTGACGAGGAAAGCAGAGCACACAAACAACAAAAAAATGACTTAGAAATTGCAAAAAATAAAGAAAATAAGAAGAGCTTGAAAAAAGATTGACAATCAAACTTCATTTTTAAGCAATGTTTTGACTTGATTTTAATACAAAATAAGCAATTTAACTGTATAAATTTAATTATTAATGAAAAGATCAGCTTTTGTTATTTCATTTGACCATCTTCAGAGAATATCTTTATCCAAACAAAATGCAGCTAGAAGAAAAATAGAAATTAAAAAATAAATAAATAATTATATATAATTAGAAAAGAAACAAAAATGCAGTTAGAAAAAATAGAAATGCAATAGAAGAAAAAACAGTAACAGAGTAAAGAATATTTCTCAGACGTGTCATCATGGTCTCATTAAATTTGCCTTCAAATTCAAAGATAGAACCCTCTAATGGAAAAGTAAATGTTTGAAATATCATTTGAAACAAAAAAATAATGTGAAAATACAACGCTGTACTATTATATACAGACGTTTTTCTTAAACGAACTTTTTCATTTTTGATGCACCTCATTTTGGGATTGTGTTCCAAAACGTAGCAGCGCTGTGTTTTGGAAGAGGAATTCGGTAAATATTGCTATTAACAGTTTGTTAGCTCACAAAACACGATTGTAAATAATTGAGTATTTCTATTTGTGGGGAAGGTGGAAACACGCCTTTAATCCTTTTTTATGGCAAAATTCATGGCATTAGGCTACTAAAAACTGAGAGCCTGATTTCTCACTAATTAATCATTTATTAGGTTGTATCCCCATAGTTGTGGATGTTGAACCTCCTTTAAAATGAACCAACAGTCGGCTTTTTACCTTCCCTTGGGAGACCATTACAAACAGAGGTGCAGCATCTTACACAGCTCTTCTTCAAGTACTTAGTGCAGGTTCTCTCTTATTTTAATCAGTCCCATCGTACCAGTTTGCTTAAGATGCACATAATTGTTGCTCATTTTGCTTCAGCCTCTTAAGAACGGAAAAAATACCACCTAAAATATTCTTGAGTTGCATGCAGGATCGTTCAACTCTTATTACATCTAGTAGTATTGCATCTACTTTTCATTTTATCAATCATCAACCCTTTTGACCACGCAGGTTTGTATTTGTACCATTGAGGCCTTCTTGACCATTTTCCAAGATTAGATGGCATTGATTAAGAAAGCCACAAACGGATTGGATGGCCCTCCTCTCTTTTCTATATATTCTGGTAACATGTTTCTCAAACTACTGCATTTGCCATTCTTATGCGATTCGTATATAAAAAAAACAAACATTCTACTTCGATGAAACACTTTATCCTTGCACGAAATTCTCACATAAGCCACTTAAATCAACCCTCTTTTTTCTAGCACATATATTCTTGTTACGTCAATTTAAACTGGGATTATATCCCATGCAGAGGGAAGCTAAATTTTTTATCACAAAAGAAGCTCTAGTCGTACTCTACAATGGTTGAAATAGATTTTGCACTTCTTGTTATTTTTCAATTTTTATTGAAAAGCTTTAATGCTTTTCAATTCCTGAGAAGCTTTGTAGGGAATCTGCTTCATTGGTAAATTTTTTATAAACTTGACATTTGTTCTGTTTATTTGTATACTTTACGAGCACTATCGGCAACGCAAACGAATATTTTTTTTCTAAAAACTGAAACCCTGGGGGAAAGTAGGAAACCAAATTACCAAAAATAAACATTATGCGTTGCTAATACTAGCTAATACTTAGGTTGGGATGTGTTTACTTTTTAATTTAACATATCAGTAAAAACTTGTATTAGTTCCTAAAAAATTTTGATGTCTTAACACCTTCCCTTTAAAGAATTGGTTATTTTTTATTTATACAAGGAAATAAATCATACTTTTGTTGTGAGTTACAAATATTAATTTAGCTTTTTTTAAAGCTAATAAAAAATTGTCAAATTAAATTATCATTTTCCTCGCCTGATTGTTCCAAATTCTAATGATCTTAGAAAAAACATGTTTGTAAAATAAATTTCAAAAGGCACTTTACAAACCATGTGGAGCCCATTATACTCAGGTATTTGTCAAAATTTAGGGGGGAGAGCGCATGTCATGTTGAATGTTTTAATTCCACAAGCCTGAGCAGAACGACACAGTTGGAATCATCGTTTCCAAAAAAATGTATTTGAATGAGCTAAACTGTTTTGTGCTTCGAAAGGCGGGTTAAACAGAAAATATATTTTTAAGCTGAACGTCCAATCTACGCACTCATAGGTCATACCGTAATTCTGACTGTACCAATCGATTCACTGCGAAAAGTAAAGTCAAAATTCACCATAACAAAAATAGAGAGAAGATGCACACATTGATTGGAGGTGGTGCAGCACCACTTATGGTTTTTATTAAAGCAACTCGATTTTGAAAGGCTAAATAAATACCACTAGTTCTCTTAGGACTAAATAAACTATATTACTCTAAAAACTTCAGTTTATGATTTTTCTATAATTTTCATAGTAAGTGCTTATTTTTTCTATTTGATTAAGATTGGGAACCCTTGAAGTAAACTGCAAATATTCTAATTTTTTACACTTTACAAGTACCAAAAAGTAGTCTTCCTTATTAAAAGAAGGTGTTCTGTTCTTAGTGGCTCCTAAGAAACAAATTGAATTCTGGAATGTCCTAAGGCCTATTCATAATGAGATTTAGCTAACGCCAACTTCATACATAGAAAGATTCATCAGGCTGAGTAGATCAAATAGGTGTTAAATTTTGTTTACAAAACAAAAATTAATTATTAGCCGCACTGTAAAGTTTTTCTCCAAAAATAA